>NC_045153.1:30857457-31089957 GCF_900700415.2 Clupea harengus
GCGCTCACAGTCCTTTCTTGGAAGCAAACAGACAAGAAAGATAAGCCATAATGGACGTCATTGCTTATTTTAATCATGTTGTTGTTGATGCCTGCAGGCAAGAAGTTGACCAATTGTGGATGATGATGTCATCCCAGCGATGCTACCTTTACCCTGGGATGCATCCCAGAATCCATTGTGCATTACTGTACGTGGGGCTGTGGTGAATTTTAGTGTCGTGAGGTATAAATCATTGTGCATTACTGTACGTGGGGCTGTGGTGAATTTGAGTGTTGTGAGGTATAAATCTCCACACTGCTCTGGCTCACACTTGTACACGGGGCTGTGGTGAATTTGAGTGTCGTGAGGTATAAATCTCCACACTGCTCTGGCTCACACTTGTACACGGGGTTAACATACATATTTAAAACAAATGACAGATGCGCTGGTTAGAAATGTTCCCATCATGTCAAACACAGTAACACTGGATGTGAACGACCCTCCCTCTCACACATCCCAGCTGGGTGTGCTACTGAGCGCTTTAATGAGCCATCAAAAGAATTCAAATGGACAAAAACTATATCCATAATCTCCCTCCATTAATTAGATGGGAACCACAGTCATCAAAGCAAAAGAGACGACCTCCCCTCTGTGGGAACTCGAAATAAGCAGGGAAATTCTGTTTTAAGGCCCGTCAGCCATTTCCCTGTAGGCAGAAATGCATAAATGGTAAAGATATCCACGGGCAAGAAATTAAAACATCAGATCCTCTAATATTAAACGCTGGATATGAAAGACAGTCCTCCGGATGCCCAGACTTAACTTTCCCTCCAACAATTCTCAATTTTTAGCTCTAAAAATTTGCATAATAAAGAATAACAATTATTGACTATGAATGCTAATTTGAAAATAAATGATTAAAAATAGTATTCAAAAAATTCTCGCTATTTTGCTTTTCTTTGTACCACTCTGCTGTTTTAGAGGGGAAATGTACATCATGCATTTCCCCAGAGCCTATAGAGAATAGTTACCTGCTTACTGGTCAGCTATAAAGCTGCCTAAAGCTCTCTATTTGGATGCAATCAGGTATACCTAATGCGGCTGATTGGAGCTTACCAGAGAGTGAGCAAGCACTTGGTTCCTAATGGAAACAGCGCCAGGCACTCCTGCTCATACTGCGACATGGAGCTGAGGACTAAGGTGCCGCAGAACATTGTAGCCCGATAGATCAATTACTGTTGGATTTCAGACAAACAAACAGACAAACAAACAAACATTTTCCCCGTCTCCGAAAAGATGGTTTTTTTTTTTCATCCAATACCTTAACCAAAAGGTCAGTCCACTATACTGCAATCAAAGTAAGGGTTTTATAAGATGGATATCTTAATTGACTTTGCAAAAAGAGGCTTTCATATCACCACTACACAGAGAACTTTGTAAATATGCTTTCCGAAGGAAGGAAGGAAGGAGGTGATTTGCCCATGGCAGGGATGTCCATGGTGAGGAAGGAAAGGCACCTTGTACCCACACACTATGCTCTGACTACAGATCAGTTTATGAGCCAGCAAGAACGGCACAGAACACTGAGGACAGCCAGCCTCACAGACAATGCTTCTAAACACAGTGGAGTTGTGGATGGAGTGAATTGCTTTTGACATCAGAGAAAAGTGTGGTAATGACATGATAGATCAGAATAGCTTGTGCCATGTACATGAAGCAATTTGTCACAAGGTCATGGTTGCTGCGCTCTTCTATCTGTTTTTAATAGAATTGCCATATGGAAAATGGACACATGAGAGGGAGTGCTGGAGTAACACAATTAATCCAACAGACTAATTGTTTAAACCCGATTTTGTGATACAGTGCACTCACGTACACACCTTATTGTTTCTCCTAATGGGGAACTCCAATCCACCTCGTAGTTTAGCACGTGGCTTTAATAATCCTGACATTTTGCCACCTAATCTTATGAAAAGCACATTGACATTTGCCAGATCTATAGCTGCGGCACAGTGAGCACTTTCTTGATTTTGTCGTAAGAAAAGCCTCCTCTCCTCTTCTCTCTACTTCTCTACTTTGATCCATGGGTGGAGATTCACGGATTCAGCTCAAATAAGACGTTCAGAGATCATCAGTACATATAAAGGACTTAAATGGTCTATAAAAAAAAGAGACAAATGTGTCTCAAAATCTAAAATAACATTATCCTCTGCACCTTTTTATTTTTGTACAAATTCCCACCATCGTAAACAACAGCCACTAAGAACAACCAAAAAAACACATAGGTATATTTTTGACAGAAATGTCACATCCCTTGTTTTATTTACTACCTTAGCATTTTCTTCTATTTGCTAAGGTAGTTTTGTTAGTGTGTGGACTGAGCCAAAAATGTTTGACAATGATTTATGCAATTGCTTGTGTCACTGTCCGGACCCTGTTAAACTGATGATATCAGCCTAAAGGTGGTTCAATAACTAATTTAGCCTCCAACCGCTTGTCAAAGATGATATATCAATCTATGTCTTAAAATGTCTCCAACTGAAAGATTTCTCTGCATGACATAAGAACTGTCAGTTCATCTGCAATTCCCTAAATGCATCTTGAGAGTGTACCTTTCAAACACTCCTAAAACTAGGGAGAGGCTTTTTTCAGACATTTTACAGCCATTTCAAAAACACTGTCTACAACTTTATGGACAAGCACAGTATCTCATTTACAGTTGAAGGGGATTCTCTGGGGAATACTTCTCATCAAGTCTGAAGTTTTTTTTATAATCCTAGAATATGTACTGCATATTACATAGGCAGTTATGGCCACGCAGTTAGTTCATGGAGAGAGTGCAGTAATCCATTGGCTGCAGGGTTAGTAATTTTCATTCAACACAGTCCAATAGCAGCTGGAGAGAGAGAGAGAGAGAGTGAGAGAGAGAGGGATGGAGAGAGCGTAATCGGTTACAGCAACCTTGTATGATTTTCGGAGAATGCGAAGATTTCATGACAGTGAAACGTTTTTTCTGTCTGTTGATTCAAACGTGTCGCCGATTACTACGTGAGAGCTATTTAAGAGCAAAATTTGCAGATGGTCGCGTTCGTTTGGGCTTAAAGACGTGATAGGGACATTTTCTCGAGGGCTCCTATTTTTTTCCTGCGATATTTTGTCAATTTCAGCCCGGACCTCTGAAAACGAGACCGATGGTGCCTCTTCTCTAGGGGTAAGTTTGGCTTGCTACTGGAGACTTAAGGAATCATCTATTTAGACGTCTATGTTTAACAAGTGATTAACGGAAGATTATTATGTTCGACTGCGTTAATTTTCTTTGTCTATCCTTGTCTTTGACTCTCACTTTTCAAAATACGGTGGCTGTCCGCACAACGACAACCTGTTTTGTTGTGATGGATAAAACAGATCAAGCAAAACAGTGGCTATGCTGTC
Organism: Clupea harengus; assembly: GCF_900700415.2. Taxonomy (NCBI): domain Eukaryota; kingdom Metazoa; phylum Chordata; class Actinopteri; order Clupeiformes; family Clupeidae; genus Clupea; species Clupea harengus. The sequence goes on from NC_045153.1 coordinate 30,860,869, forward strand.
AATAATCGTGTTTACTCATTGACTTGAAATAATACATTGCCTATCAAACCTTATCAATCGTTGCATAGTAGCTTCTTTGTGCAGTAGCCTATGTGACGCGACCAGGTTGCCTCGTGAGAGAAGGCACATGTTCGTGGACCGGTGAGGCTATCTTGCGGCTGTGCGAAAGCATCTTTTCCTGAATGTCCCGTCTGTGAACTTGTCTATAATTTAAAAATAGCATTATATGAACATTTGTTGCCGTAAAGGTAAAGCTAATAAACAACGCCGCAAAACATAAACTAATATATGTGACACATATACTATCCACCTTTGTGGATTTCAATATTATTTAAAAATGATTCTCTAACAGATCGAGTGAAATGTTCAGTTCTCTGTATGATCTACCGAAGGACTGGATTTAGACTGTCATAGCCCTTCACATTAAGCCACAAGGTGGTACTATGGACATTCATTACCTTCAAATGCTCATTTGGGTTTTCTCATATTGAAGGTGGTTTAAGGAAGGTTCATTTAGGTTAAGGCTTGAACCAATTAGAAAATGTAAGAAATATGAACATCCAGCAAAAATTCCACGCTATTATGGAGGAAGACTGGGAAATGCACTGAAGTGAATAAGAATGAAAGTGTCTCACTGCTAGGGTGAAGAGTAGCATCACCGCCTATCACTGGGCTTGGCCACTGACTATCGGACCCTCCTCATGTTTTCAAATGCAACAGATCATCATACTGGCGTTCATGGTCAAATCATCTTTTTTTTTATCGTTATATTTTTCTGGTCACATTTCTTCTCCCTCTTTACAATGCATTGTTTCATACTATATATATATATATATATGTATATATATATATAGTATTTAAAATGTTTATATATATATATATATATATATATATTTAAAAAAATATATTTATTACCCAAATTCTATATGGGTCAGAAGTGTGGAACTGCACATGAAGATATATTTATCTATATATATATATATATATATACACGTATATACTGCAATATAGTCATACTTCTCTATATAAACACCTGACCAAAAGAGAGTAGTTGAGGAACAAGAAGGGAGTAGACGCAATGCTTAGAATATCCTCCTATGTGAAAATGTAATTGCACTGGTAGACATGAGAAAAACTAATTAAAACGGCCTGGACTCATGGCTGAACTTCTTCATTCTGAAATACTGCTGACCACTTGACACCCTTCTGAGGCACTGAGAAAATGTATTAACCCTGAAAATTAAATTACCTGCAGCGGCTGATACATTTTGACATCATTCCATAGAGACCTGCTCTGAAATGGCACTTTTAAATATTAATCTGCTGTTAGTAAGACAAGTAAAACTGCTACAGACCATAAGAAAAGAATAATCTACTTTTGATTGTATGCTGCCACACTGATGCAGTGGAAGAAACAGTTTGTTGCCCACTCTGTTTTTCCCTGTCCTCCATCATACATTCACCTTCTTGCATCTTGAATCTGATTTTGCACCACTCTCTGACTTGATTTGAGATGCAAAGAAGCCTGGGGTCGATGATTGAACATGTTAGAAGGATATGTTGATGCTTGTACTTGATTACATAGAATAAACCTCAAAGGCAATGCGTTGTTGCTGTGTTACAGTAAGCACTGTGATGTGTTCTGCGCCTAATTCCCACTATTGTGCCTTTGAGACGGGGCACAAAGGGACACAGTTATATAAATCAATAGCCAAAAGATGAGATCTAGCCAACAGCCCTCCTCTTCAGAAGAGTTGACAGTTTTGTTAATAGAGGAGAACATTAATAAATGACTACTGAATGATTCCATCTGATTTATGGAGGCCTTTCTCTTTATAACATGCTTTGTGAACAGATGCTGCAGGGTTTAAAATTCCCTCATTTAACTGCAAAATGAGATGATGCCTTGTTTTTGATATGGTTGGGCAGTGGCATTGTATGCACACTGAAAACTGTATTTAATTAATAGCAGAAAAAAGCTGCTGAAAGAGAAATATGTCTTTTGACTGGGCTTGTGGGGGCTGTGTGTGTCCCGTTGCTAACCTTGAGTTTGGGATTTCATAGACTGGATATGAGCAAGTACAGCTGAGCTCCAGTAAATAAGCATAGCACAATGCAAACAAATGCTGTTGTCAAAATAAGAACAAAGATCACACTGATGAGGATATTAGGCTATTTTTTCCCCCCTCTGAAATGCCTCAGTGTTTGTCATTCTCCACTCTGGGTACATGCACCCCCCCTGAATGCCAAACACGATTCTGCTCTGCAGGGCACGGTGTAAATCATTATTTCAGGCTGCCTGTTCTCTCTCACCCACAGGCTGATCATTTGGGCTGGAATTAAGTCAGGGAAGTAATTGCAGCAGAAAAGACAGAGAATTACATCTCTCCCCCTGTCAACACAAGGGCCAGGCTCTGTCAAAGCCCCCCTGACATGGAGCTCGCGGATATGGCCCGTCTGACCAGGGAACCTGCCGTCTGTCAATCTGATGTTAGAAGGCTAAAGTGAGACGACTGGTGCTCTACTGCACACCACTCATGCAGCAGGGGACCATGTCAAAGCCAAGAGAAAGCGTATGGCTACCTATTATTCTCTCAGTGCTTGGCGTAATGCAGAACGCCAGTGTGTTCCTCTGGATGGCTGCCTTGGCCCTGCGATTCACCGTCACTCATTGTCAGCAAGCACAATTCTCCATCGTCACCACAAACTATGGGAAACTGCGTGGACTAAAGACCCCCCTACCTAATGAGATCCTGGGCCCCGTGGAACAATACCTGGGGATCCCGTATGCTCTGCCCCCCACGGGTGAGAGGAGATTCCAGGCCCCTGAACCGCCTGCCTCTTGGCCTGGCATACGGAACGCTACTCAGTTTGCCCCGGTTTGCCCGCAGTACCTAGAAGACAGGTTCCTGCTCAGCGACATGCTACCAGTGTGGTTCACTGCCAATCTGGACACAGTAGCCACCTATGTGCAGGACCAGAGTGAAGACTGCCTGTACCTGAACATCTACGTCCCTACAGAGGAAGGTAGGTTTGCTTTTTTTAAATTTATGTTGCTGATAAATTAGTCAGCCACCAGTGAAGAGAGCATATTCCCTGTAAATATTTGACGTCATGAAAACATTACTACTGTCTGTTCCAGAAGTCTGAATTAATCTGCACTGCCTAAGGTATTACTGTAATAGGCCAACATGAAAGCTCCTCAGCAATCTCCTTGGCAGTTCACAAATTACCACTATCTACACATAATGACATTAAATAAGCAATCTATCAAATTATGTATGTAATATCGGTAGGGATTAATTACTGTTTGTAATAACCCATCTGCTGTATTTCAGTATGTCTATATTTTGTTATAGAAATCTGAATTACTGCATGATATTAATGTTATGGTATAGGCTACAGGTGTCCATAGATATTGAGGTATAATGAGGTATATCATATATTGTGAATTTTAGTGCCAATTGCACTGCTAGCAATGCAATGAAGTATATGGATTCTAGTGAAAGCTGTCACCTAGAAAACCATAACCAGTCTTTCATACTCCTGAAACTAGAACAACAGTTTGTTTAAAAAAAAGATTCTTGATTTGTCAGATATACAGGGCTTATTGAGTAATTAAAAAACTACCAGAGCCAGCATAGCCTTTCAACTCTGTCCTCTGTTCTTTGAGTGAAGCATGGATCTAGATTCATTTGGCAATCAAATCTCGTCCATTCTCCAAATAGCATTATCACAAATCATTCCTCCTCAGAAAGCATCTCACAGTCTCATCCGGTGGCCTCTGAATAATGTGATTGTGGCAGACATCCAGTCTTTATAGAACAACAGTTACATTTGTAACTGGTGTTCTGTTTTGTATCCCCTGACCCCCAGAAGCCACATAGGATATGTATCATGACATTCCAATATACTCAGAAAACAAGGTGATACACTGTAGCAAAGTAGTGCTAGATGAAGTATGCCTTATCCAATGACTTACACTTACACCCCTGTTCCTCCTGAAGTGCACGTTAAGATGTAGTTCAGGGGCAGGCAACCATATTCAAGGGATTGGGGGGGGGGGGACCTGTGGACATACAATTGTGAGAGCTTGCTCCAGTGAATCCTAATTCAAAGGAGGTAATACACTAGAATGTTGGTTTCCAACAGGCAGAAAACAGCAACAAGTAAGACGAGGGCTCATCTCAATTCAGTTTGACTGATGTTTTCTTTGTAGTCCACAACCTGCAAGAGAATTCTTGCCTATGGGTTCCTTTCGAAAGTGGGTCTTGTAAAGTGGGGTTTCTGGTCTTATACCCAGAAGGTAGTGCCCACTATAATCATCCTACCTTACTAGTGAATAGGGGTTGGCAAAGATTCAGTGAACAAACAATTTGCAATATGTTTGAAAAACAATGAATTGATGGCACATGGACCTGGGGAGGAAAGCAGATGTATTCAGAAAATAAGGTCTGTGGTTCAGGTCTGTTTGTAGCCTATTACATTACTAGGAAATCAGATATTTAAGGATGCTGTGTGTGGTATTTATTTGGAATACATAACCTAAACTCTGTGTCTGCACTCTGAAAGCTATACAGAAAATAAATATCTAGAATATATAACCCGCAGCTAAAATTTCAGCACAGTTTGGTTGTTTCAACCGATCATAAAACATCCAAGGAGACAGGCATCCCTTCCTGAGAATGATTGCATGTATGCCCAGCGCATAGGAGGTGGTTGTTAGGTGAAAATTCACCCTAGTTACCTCAGGACTCCAGATCTGCATATAAGTATATTTATTATATAAACAACAACAATTGCAATCGGGCTCACTCCCAGCACAAGGCTGAAAGTGAAGCAATATTAAACACATCGCACAAGGTTTATATAGGCAGAAGTTTAGCGTTGAGCAGGGATAACCACGTGGTGGATTTCTGACGTCCGAGGCAAGGATGGAAGTTTTGCACAAGGTCGGAAGAAGCACAGTTCGACCCTTCTTATCACCTCTGGTCTAAACATGCTCTTGTACATATGCAGACTAAGTGGCACCTAATAATCTAAGTTACACACACACACACACACACCGAAACACAGAAAAGCCATGTTCCTGATTTCATAAGCACATGATTCATACAAGGAATATATTAATACAAGGCACTTGATTCATATATTCTTAAGTCATTAACAGTGCTTGTAAATGATCTCCATCAGTGGTGCTCTTCTAAGTCTTGCCATACTTAGTAAAAAAGACTTAATATCGCTCCCAGCATCATCAGTGCACTTTTGTCTGAGGAGCTCTTTAATATCCTTGCAGCTCCTCAGGATTATCTGGAGGTCACTGGCAACATGTCTTCTAGTATTCTGTAGCCCACCAAAGTCAAATGTAATTCAACCAAGGTTGAATGTAATTGCTTTATGTGACTCCATTGCACAATAGTTGTTTGCTGTTCCATATCCATAACCGAAACAGATTCAATTGAGCTCAGATAAAAAAAAAATGATGAGGGGAAGAAAGCATAACTCATAGCCTGCCAATATTTGACAACCAACAAAGTTAAGGCAGTATCATATCTGCTGTAAGTAAGCTAAAGCTTATATGGTAACCCAAGTACATTTGTGTTTCTAAAGTCACAATGTTGGCTATATTCCATAGTGATGAGGTAGCAGTCAAGCACCCTGCATGAACACCATACACTGTATTTCAAGTTGCCAGGCAGAGATGTCTGCAAAAGCACACACATTTCATACCAGCCTCCACCAGAAGGGACAGTGCTGCCTGAATGAATTTGGAAAATGTTCATGGAGCTAGGGACATTTCAAACATTTGGACTTTGAATTGAAAGAGACGGTCCTTTAACAATACTGGAGAGAACAGTGGTGGGCCTGTGTGATGGGGGCAAGAAAGTCAGTCCCAGCATGTCTCCGGTGTGCAGCTCTTTGAAAGCACTCACTTGAGGTAACAATTTATTCCTACAGATCCAGAAGTGTATGGGAACGGTTGTCCTTTTTGGATACAAGAAAGCACAGCATATACGGAATACTTAATAGCTGTATATTTATATGTTGCCATGAGGGGATTTTTTGTCTGTGTTTATTGCTATGGTTTGTAGGTCTTACAAAAAGTGTAAAAAAGTGCATTATTTTTCACATAGCATACGCTCATTCTCAATCAGGCACAATGTGTTTATTAGATCTGGAGTAAAAGGTGACATTAGAAATGTATGTTTTGTGCCGTGTTGTGGAAGACATTTTAAATTTGGCTATGCATCCAGTGCAAGTTCAGAAGTTATCAGAAATCAAGGTCTACATATCCCGGTGTTCAATATTCTATCTCATAATGTTAACTATAGGATCAACATTCACTGCAACAAGACTAGACTGGTGTTTTTTCATGTATGCAGGCTTGTTGAAATGGAATTCCACTTGAATGACTGAACTAGATAGCAACTATATTACAGATGGCATTGTGGGGTTGCCAACTTCAAGGGCAGTCTGAGGCACAAGATTGCGTGGCTGAAATCTTATTAGTATGAGATGCAGTCAAAGAGTGGTTGAAGTGGTGTGTGTCTGACAGAAGCAGTCAGAATACCACTGTGTAGGACATCACCATGATTGTGATGTGAAAAGCATCTAACAGTCTCATTATCTTAACATCAAACCATAAGGTTAATGTATATTGTTGGAGATGAAATATGAAATCTCTTTTTACATTAGTTTAGCAAACACTAAAATGCAGCCAAGTGCAGCACAGTATAATGATGCTCCTCATCGTTTGCTAGTAGATTGAGTTTTAGTTTAATATTATCCACCAACAACACTGATTATTTAGACATTCCAGTCGGTGTAAAATGTTTGCATGTGTTTTGCAGCAATACATTAAAGTTGTATTAATGTTCACATCAACCCATCCATGCATTAGATTTACGGTGGGAAATGAATCGCTAATCCCAGGTGCCACTGTTTAATCATACGTGTGTGCTTTTAGTTAAGCACACACTTTGTTAGTTAGTTATACTCTCATATAGAAACACACTCATTATTCAAGGTTGTAGTCAGGCAATATGCTGCACAACGTCTGCTAACAACTGTTGCTAATCTAGCACAGTGGAGCATAGCCAAGGTTTGCTGTTTGCTGTTGGCCAAAGACAGGCACATGAAGGGAGCAAACATCTGAACTTCAGCCAGTAACGTTTGCTGTGAAACCCCATGAGTCTGGACTGGACGAAGCCCATGCAGTTAGTTGGGACTCCACATACAGCTCAACCCAATGGTAGGTCCAGCTGTGTAGTTCTGCGTGCCCGAAGTCATGGAGTTTGTTTCAGACAGACATGGTGGCATGCCTGAAGAAGGCTTACCTTTAAGATGCTTCAGTACTTGGCTCATGAATACTTGACCTTGGAGCTTATTTCATCTGTCACCACCAGTTATTTGTCCATCATGTCAGGGACCAAACTGCTCGAGGGAGGGAAGAGGACTGTATTATCAGTTTAGCCACATCATCATCTGTGTGCTTCAGGGTCTCAGATCCTTTCAGAGATGAGGCAAGATGGGCAATGATTGTTGTTATTATCACCTTGAACAGGTGATTGGTCTACTCTACTCTATAGTAGAGAGTGTCTATTGTGATGTGTCCTTAGTACTTTATTTTCCAGCGTATAGATCATGGTGTTGTTGGTCATCCAGCTGGTCCCACTGCTAATACAGATGATGTCAGGTGTGTGTGAAACAGCAGTCTTCTAACTCATGCTGGCCATGCATTAGGGCCAACTTCTAAACTAGCTAGATCCAGGCTAGCATGCTGCCAACTGAAATGAGTAAAAGTTCCATTGAGAAATACACAACAGAAAACAGCGATATGTCCGTCTTAATCCAGAGGACTTAGTAGTGATACAGAGGAATATGGACTTGGTCCGAGCCACTATTAATAATTGCAAACCTGTCATAATATGGTAACTGGCAAACTAAATGTGAATGAATACTCACTGTGAAATGATTTGGCAAGAGAGGCTGGGCTACATGAATATAGGCCCTATTATGCTGCAACCTTTTCAACAAAGTGTAGGTTTATGATATAGGCAATGCTGTGCGAGTCACATTGCTTTTTTAAAGCTTCAGTAAAGCTTCCATTAAGTTGCCAGCACTTGTAGTATACATTATCACACGATTTAGACCTGTTCATCACAAAATAAAACATTTAAGACAATTTAATCAATCATTTAGCATCTGGCATGATTTGCTGGCGCTGTGCCAGGAGAAGTTCTATGTCACTGGCATCAGCAATGATGAGGCTCCATTTTGTCATTCAGGTTTGGCCTCCAGGGAGGTCTCATATTTCTGTTCAGTGACTTGTCCCCTTGCCTGGTAAAGGCTACACAATGAATTAGACCAGTAGAGCTAGTTATTTTGCTAACAATGTCCATAGTTGGGGGACAGATTGCCATTGGCATTGGTTACCAGTAGACTTGCAATGATAGGGGAGAATAAAGATTTTAGCTTTTGAAAGTTTTAAAGTTGTGCAGCTTTGCCAATTCTGAGATAGAAAATGTTCACGCCTTATTGTCATTTTTTGGAGTGTAATTTTTTCGCGTTTGTAGGATTATTAGCTGCTGATCACAGGACTATTGCATACTGAACAACGGGTTTAAACGTGAAACTGTGCAGTGAATCACACATCGTGGATAATATGGAACTTGACCAACTTGAGAAATTACCAATTGCACTTGTATGCATGTTTCTCTCCATAGCCTGTTACAATGAAAGTGTTTGTAGAGACTACACTATTCAAGGAGAAGTTACCTTTTCGCAATTCCCATTTCTGCTGAGCATCAGTTTATGACATTCTCAATCTCCATACTTCAGGCCCCAGGTGTGCCTTTGGATTGAGTGGAGTGTTCCATGGGGGAGGCACAGTGTGGTTCCTCCAGGTGTGCTCTTTGACTGGCAAAGAGTTAATAGGAAACTATTGCTCTGCCAAGCTGTCAAGCTCAAGGGCTGGATAAGCAGGAGACATTTGTAAGCAGTGTCCCTGTTCCATGCTGGGCTTAAATGCTCATCCAACCAGAATATCCTCTGGTCTGAAGCATGTAGCATTTTAAGACCCCTAATCTACTGACTTGGCTCTCATTTCATGGGATGAGTATATGGTGGTTCCCCTAAATATTTCAGTGTGTGTGTGATGATGACCTAGAGGAAAAGTTCATGTTGAAGCTCACCGGAATGACTATACTCACTGGGGAGCGCTAGGTCAATTCCATCTAAACATTTGAAGGAAAAGAGGATTAATGATATGTGACAATGCTGGTTATACTAGTGACTACATGACACATGACTCCAAGATGTCCTCAGACTAGGCTGCAGCCTGGCAGTGTATGGGTATGAAGTACAAATCCTTTGCTTTTGTTACACAGTTTTTTTTGTATTACTTGTTTTTTTTATTTTTTATTCTTTGCTATAATTCAGTTCAAGTCAATTTTATTTATATAGTGCCAATAACAACTGGAAATGTCTCAAGGTGCTTTACAGAGCCCAGAGCCCAGAACCACTAAGGCGACTGGGGCAAGGAAAAACTCCCTTTTAACAGGAAGAAACCTTGAGCAGCAGCATGATTAATCCTTTCACAGGTCTCAGATCAGTGATGTCTAATATGGAGGTGGCATTTCACCAAAACATAAACAACCCTACTCACCGCAGCATGTTTTAAAGGTTCTGGAATGCTTTTCACACCATACATCTCTGACTACTTTGCCTTTCACCATTTCGCCAAACTTGTTAGATCCACCAAATTCTATCACAGTGGGTTCATTTTTTCACGGGGACTGACCATTACATTAAACAGTGGGAGTGTTTGAAGTGAAAATTGTTTTTCTCAGACTGTGGCTTTTAAAAATACCTTTCAAAACTGTGAAGGGCTGAAAGGAGGTCTTTCCACTGAGAAGGCTTTTTTACTGTTCATATCCAAGGTCTCAACAGAACAGAATCTAGGGTTGCATTAGTTACTGATATACACTCACAGCAAGTCATATGCATACCAATACCGTTGTCTCATGTTGCGCTCAGGATTCAAGTGTGCACGCTGTGATTGTTTCAAGAGAGCAATGAAACTGTAACTATAGTATTTTCACGCCAGTAGAATATGCTCTGTTGAATGATCAGTTTCCCCCATTATGTTTATGCAAGCATTACATTTTCATTTAATGTCTAGTTATTTTTTTCTTGCAGACAAAAAGTGCAATTAGCTTCTAAAGGTTTGCTTTATCAGGGTCTTTGCAGAGACAGAAAGAGGGGAATTTTCTCATTGTGAATTAATCAGAAAAAAACAGCATGGCCCAGGGGGAGCTCCCTCTCTCTCATATTAAACTGTAAACATCATCCACTGGTGTCCTTGAATATTCAACACTTGGGTGAAATTGTGCCATTTGAGGCAGCAAGGTTGAAGTACGTTTCCTTTTAAGATTTTTTTGCTCTGGGAGTATTTGACATCAGAATGCACTGCCCGCACTTGAAGCTGATTTCAACCCCAACTTCACCCCGTTTTTTTTGTCTCCACTTAGTGCATCTTACAAAGTTCAGGCTTAATCATATTGAATGGGTCCTTTTGCCGATCTCTTTCTTTTTTGGATACATTAGCATATAGATGAGCAGGGGTGCCTTGCAACATGTACCAAAGGTTATCTGCAAATGAGTGCAAAAATGGCTTCCAGGTCTTAGAGAGCTGGTTGTCCCTTTGAAAATGACATGACTGGTTTTTCGTTGTTTTGGAAATATTAGCAGAACCAATGGAATCTAATGGAAATTAAAATATAGTAATGTACAATTTATGTTGTTCTTTCATTTTTTTTTTTCATTTTCAGATATTCATGATGAGAATGGTCTGAAGCCAGTGATGGTGTACATTCACGGTGGATCATATATAGAAGGCACCGGGAATATGATCGACGGCAGCATTCTGGCAAGCTATGGGAATGTCATTGTAGTTACCATCAACTACAGACTTGGAGTTTTAGGTGAGACTTTTTCCCTTGGCCTTTTTCATTCCCCTCTGTCAGTGTGACAGTTTGGTCATGGCCCATGTCAACCGCACTGTTCTTCATCAAACATCCAGAAAAAAAGATCTCTTGCTCCTGTGACATGTATAAACCAAAACTGGTTTTGTGAGTCCTGGTGCTGTGTGTATGCTCTGGGTACTGGTGCTGTGTGTATGCTGTTTAACAAAGACATGATGTTTGATTCATGTAAAGATACTATAGGGTCATTCATAATTGTCATTGTTATTGTTTAGTCAAGTATATGTTTAAAGTATCTGTTGGCACTCTTTACCTGGTTACCCATGTACAACACCATTTCAGTGTCATAAGTATAATGGAGAACCTAATGTTCATTGCACACCAGATGAGATTTTTGTGCTGTTTTTCGCTTCCTCTGAAAGCATGTAATACACTTGAGAAGACAAACCCTCACAACATGGTTTTGTGTTCCAGTGCGTTTGCTGAAATGGGAAAGGCAATGGATATTATAAAGATTACATTGCCTGTAAAGTACAAAATAATCGTAAAGCCTTGGAAATTCAGAAAATCCATAGCAGTGTAATATTTTCAAGGCTACTCTATCTAGATGGCACAATCCTCATTTTCTGTGCTTAAGGTGCATCAGAGACAGCTGATGCAGTTAGTACAGCCTCTGTAGACCCTAAGGCTAGGCATTACTGGGGCTTGCCATTCTGTTTTGCCCTTATGAATGGGAATTGTCTTGGTTAAAAATGTAATGGATATTTATAGTAGCATTATTATAAACATAAATGCAGAAATGATGCTACCTGGTTATTATTCTTATTTCATGGTGGTTATGCACTTGATGGGAATTACCAGGCCGACACTCTTTTAGACAAAAGACCACGAGGCGAATAAAAGATTTCTGGAGGTGTATTTCAAGGTGCTCCTGCAGGGAGTCAATTCCAACATCAGGTAGAGGCAGGCAAAATGTATGCTAGGGGCTTTAAACAAAGGTGTACCAAGACTATCAATACACATGGCACACACACACACACACACACACACACACACACAGGAGAACATGCTTGCAATGCAATGTAAGTCTATAAATTAATGGTAATATCAATTTCCATCAGTCATTTACTTATTATTATTATTATTATTATTATTATTATTATAAAAAAATCGAATTGAAAAACTGAATAATAATGAATTAGGTCAAATTAAACAGTTTGTATATATAAAATGTTTGAGATTTCAAAGATTTGGAGTTTGTACAGACGACTACATCCAGCCTCTTTTGTGATCTCACCCATTGGGCTTTTTCAGTAGAAATCATTTAATAGCTTTGGATGAAAGACGATGATTGACAATGAGAGGAATAAATTAATGGCATTGATGAAGTGCTGCTCCAGCACATGCATTAATATAACAGAGGGGAGCATGGTGTCCTGCTTCTAGCCCGGCGGCACAACCCTCCTATCGGCCCGGTGCAAGATATGGCAAATGCAACCTTCTCTGCCATTAATATAGTAAAAAAAACATTGACCTACTTTTGGGTTAGTACTGTTGCCATGATGACCATCAAACGATGGAAGCGTGGGTGTGCTGACACGGGGGTTGCTAGGCTCAGACACATGACACATGTTGACTACTTTAAGCAGCAGCAAAGTGGTCACTCTCAAGGTGTTGTCCACCTCCCTTTTTGTGTTATGTTGCGGAGAACACACAGAGTGCTTGCGTACAAGAATGTGATATATATGGGGCCGGCCTCGCCTTGCTTTGACCTTTCCCGGCTATAGAGAACTTTGTGAAGAAGTGTGAATTAGAACTCAAGTATTTCATTAAATGTAATCAAATCAAGTTTTTGAGGAAGCAGATTAAAAGGCAATGATGTATATGCCAATGACATTCATAAACTGTTGATATTTAATATCTTAACCTTCAACATTTGCATTGAGAGGTTAAATGATTTTGTGTAAGAATACAGAGGGAAATCAGTTCAATTCAGGGTCAGAAAAATGTAATTGAAATGAAAAGAAATTGCCAACATATAATTTGGCCTTCTATGGGTCATTCACCACACTGTGATGTTGATGCCTATAGTGGTAACAAGCAGCTCTCCCCTAGCATCAGTTATTGATAGGAACAAGACTGCTATTGAATCCTGGAAGGGTACTCATCCATTCACACATTGATTAGAAAAACCTGCCATTGGTTGAGTTATCTGCACAGCCTCTGCTCTGAGGCAAAGCTCACTCTTGACAGCTGTGACCATCTTGAGATGTGAAAGATGCCGCTGAGTATCATTTTGTCTCCTTGAAATAAAACACCAGACAGCGGCCTTAAATCAGCTGGGCTACTCTTTCCAAGGCCTTGCTTTGTATGGGTCAATGCCTCATTAGAGGATGGCAAAAACTAGCCGTGTGTTTATGACTTGGGAATAAATTGCGTAGTGAAAGTCCTACATCACAGGAGAAGATTTCAATTAACCTTTATCAAAGGCTGGATTGGAGTCAGGTGATTTATGCGCCATAGGTGAAGGTCACTGAGACCTCATTCTATTTGGGTGCTTGGCGCTGCTAGGCTGGAATTATCAATGTGCTCAGGCATGGAAGACCACTCACTTGATTGGCAAAATTGGTTAGATCAAACAGTCCAATGCAGCAGGGGACTCCTGATATGCACGGTTATGGGTCCGTGTCAATTAGACCTTCGGTGACATTTTTCCTCACCTCTCGGTGCGGGCGGCTAACGTTTAGCAGTCCTGGGCAGGACAGATCCTCCTCTGGCTAGGTCTAACGTTTAGCAGTCCTGGGCAGGACAGATCCTCCTCTGGCTAGGGCTAACGTTTAGCAGTCCTGGGCGGGACAGATCCTCCTCTGGCTAGGGCTAACGTTTAGCAGTCCTGGGCGGGACAGATCCTCCTCTGGCTAGGGCTAACGTTTAGCAGTCCTGGGCGGGACAGATCCTCCTCTGGGCAGGACAGATCCTTGGGGGTTCTCTCAGAGGGAGCACTTTATTTCCAGGACGCCCTTCTTTTGGTTTGGTGTGAAATGAAGAGGGATTTGAATTTAATTACACAGCAAGATTATCACACGAAAGCAGAACACTGACTTGCATTGTCATTGAGATCCCTATCGAGGTGATAATACTTGGATGGTGACACAGTGGCAACCAACACATTTCACCAGTTGATTAAAGTATCATTACAATGACAAGGAAAACATTAAGCTTAATTTAACAGGAAAACATAAAGCTTAATTTAACAGGTTATGTCATGTATGTATTTATCAGTCGAACAGGACACGGGGAAACCTATAATGCACTGTATGCACTCTTTTAGACAGCTCTCTAGTATGGCAGGTCACTCGTCCCCTGCAATACAGTTATTTACCAGTCCTGTCTACCATGGATCATGTTATAAATGTTTCAAAAGTTTCAAGTGTAATACTTACATTCGTTTTTTTAGATTAGTTTCCAGCAACTGGGATGCAAATGTGGCTAATTAGGAGAAGAGAACCCTCATTAACCTGTTAACCAATCTGCCATGCATTACTGGATGCAATTCATAATCAATTCATACCAATTAATGCATTTGATGTCCGCGAGGTCCTCTCTGCTAGGGTGTAAATGATCTCTAGTGCATGAAATGACTATTTTCACTGTTGTCTGTTATGGTGAAAGTTACGTGCAGTGAAAGCTAGGGCACACCAGCATCATACACCCATATATACACCAATACACATGACTGCCTGACTCAGCAGCTGGACATGGGATGCTCCATGGAGCAAAACCGGTTGACTGCCACCTCTGTCTCGGGCATAGATTCTGCACTCTCATGAGATGGGGAAATAACACTGAAAAACATCCACATTTGTTCTGCATCAACTCTCCAATTCATCACAAACAGGAACATTCAGTCTGCAGTCAATCCTGATATTTTAACATTTCCAACTATAGCTGGGAGTTGCCAATCAATTTATAATATCATCTATAATTTAATGTGTTACTTTTGGATACAAAATGTCCCCATTTTTTCCGGAGGGAAGATCTGAACTAGATATTTAATACTTAATACAGATTTTGACAAGATGACAGGATTTAAAGTAAAAAAATATGATGACTGTTATATGGTTTCACTGCAAGATCCAGGAAGTTTCTGTAATGTTTGTGTTGTCATAGAGTGGCTGTTTTATATCAGATGGTGAATAACAAGAAGGACAATCTGGTGTATTTACCGAGTCTGGAAAAGGGGAAATGTCAGTTATGATGGATCACTTCCTCTTGTGTAATGGCAAATTCTATTGGATCTCTATCAATGCAAGGACATCCCCATCAGTTAGAATCAGGAAATAGGAAAGCTTTATGTGTTGGGCTCAGTAAACGCAAGATGACAGTTACAAGATGAGATGAATGTACTACTCCCAGGGCTTTGTTGCCACAAGATACTGTCACATTAAATATCAAATAATTTAAATGCTTTTGTCCTCCGTTTTGTGACTCCGACTGAAGCATTCATTTAAGATTTCGCTGTATAAT
Organism: Clupea harengus; assembly: GCF_900700415.2. Taxonomy (NCBI): domain Eukaryota; kingdom Metazoa; phylum Chordata; class Actinopteri; order Clupeiformes; family Clupeidae; genus Clupea; species Clupea harengus. Next base: position 30,876,381 of record NC_045153.1, read on the forward strand.
TCCACTCATAACTCATATCTAATATTTCTTTTAGGGTTCCTCAGTACCGGAGATCAAGCAGCGAAAGGAAATTACGGATTACTTGACCAGATCCAGGCACTCAGATGGATAAAAGAAAACATTCAAGCCTTTAATGGCGATCCGAAGAGAGTGACCATATTTGGATCTGGAGCAGGAGCCTCCTGTGTCAGCCTACTGACACTGTCACACTACTCAGAAGGTAGCTTGTTCTTATTTACACAATTAGATTACACTTTTCATAAAACGAGTGTTCCCTCTTTTTATATATTCACAATACATTCAAATCTTAAAGCCTAATTCTTTTGTAATTGCTTTGTTTCTGAGTGCCCATTTCTTTTCCTCAGATCTTTTTCAGAAGGCTATTATTCAGAGCGGCACAGCCCTGTCAAGCTGGGCTGTGAACTATCAGCCAGCCAAATATACACGTATGCTGGCTGAGAAGGTCGGATGCAACATGATGGACACTGTGGAACTGGTTGAGTGCCTCCAAAACAAAAACTACAAGGAGCTCATTGAGCAGAGTGTCAACGCTGCTAAGTATCACATCGCCTTTGGGCCTGTTATTGACGGGGATGTGATCCCAGATGATCCGCAGATCTTAATGGAGCAAGGGGAGTTCTTGAATTATGACATCATGCTGGGAGTGAATCAAGGAGAGGGCTTCAAGTTCGTGGACGGCATTGTTGACAGCGAGGACGGGGTGCCGGGGAACGAGTTTGATTTTGCCGTGGTGGATTTTGTTGATCATTTGTATGGCTACCCAGAGGCCAAGTACACACTGCGGGAAACCATCAAGTTCATGTACACCGATTGGGCGGATAAGGAGAACCCGGAGACACGCAGGAAAACCCTTGTGGCCCTTTTCACTGACCACCAGTGGGTGGCGCCAGCGGTGGCGACGGCGGACCTGCACGCCCAGTATGGATCCCCCACGTACTTCTACGCCTTCTACCACCACTGCCAAAGCGACATGAAGCCCAGCTGGGCTGACTCCGCACATGGAGATGAGGTTCCTTATGTGTTCGGGATCCCCATGATTGGGCCCACCGACCTCTTCAACTGCAACTTCTCCAAAAATGATGTCATGCTGAGCGCTGTGGTGATGACGTATTGGACAAATTTTGCCAAGACTGGGTAAGTGCATTGTATTTTGATGATCATTGACATTATATCTTAACATTTTACATTTGACCTCATTAAAGTTGTGTTAAAATAGTTTAAGTAGTTTTCTATTATTTAAAAAATAATCTGAAATTATTGATGCAAATTTAAGATTCAACAGTTTAAGCAAGAGAAAATCCATATAGATTAGAAGGCACAATTGATTAATACCTTATACAATTTACAATGACTTTTCCATCTTAGAGATCCTAATCAGCCTGTACCCCAGGACACCAAATTCATCCACACCAAGCCCAACCGCTTCGAAGAGGTGGCCTGGTCAAAGTACAACCCTAAGGACCAGCTGTATCTGCACATCGGATTGAAACCACGCGTTAGAGATCACTACAGGGCCACTAAAGTTGCCTTTTGGTTGGAGCTTGTGCCCCATTTACACAATATAAACGAACTCTTTCAATATGTGTCCACAACCACCAAGATACCTCCTCAGGACACTACTCCCTTCTCGTACACCAAACGCCTGTCTGGGAAGTTATGGCCCTCCACCACACGACACCCCACCACCCCTAACACAAACAACAAGCAAGTCACCGACGAGCAAAACCCAGGAAACCCGGAAGAAAACAGCCTAATCATCGAGACCAGACGGGATTACTCCACTGAATTGAGTGTGACTATCGCAGTGGGTGCCTCCTTGCTCTTCCTGAACATCCTGGCCTTCGCTGCGCTTTACTACAAGAAGGACAAGCACCGCCACGAGTCCAGCCGGCGGCTCAGCCCACAGAGGAACATCAGCAACGATATCGCGCACCTCCAGAACGAGGAGCTCATGTCCCTGCAGATGAAGCAGCTGGAGCACGAGCACGAGTGCGAGTCCCTGCAGGCGCACGACACGCTCCGGCTCACCTGCCCGCCTGACTACACGCTCACGCTGCGCCGCTCCCCCGACGACGTCCCGCTCATGACGCCAAAAACCATCACCATGATCCCCAACTCGCTGGCAGCGATGCAGCCTCTGCACCCCTACAGCCCGTTCAACTCTCAGAACAACACCAGCATCCCCCACGGACACTCAACCACACGAGTATAACTGCCTCTGCCACAGACTGTGGCCAGGCACCATTTCAGACGATTTAGATTTAAACTATGTACAGTATATCTCTGTGTCTGAGCAAAGACACATAAATGTTATTTTGTTACGGATTATACTTATGAATAACAAAATTGAACTTGACTAACATTAAAAATGTAAAAGATGAATGTAGAAAATGTTAGCATTCGTATCTTATTTTATGGAGAGAGAGAGAGTGAGGCTCAAGGGACTGAAACCCATTAGAACAGGTTGAGTTTTCTCAAACGTACCACCACAGCGTTGAGATCATTATGAGAACACTGATTGAGAACACTGCTTTGTGGACTTTCTCTCAGTGCTATGAGGATGTCAGTGTTTCAATGTGTTTGGAACACAAAGCCCAAATTGTTTACCTCTGACCTGGAATCAGTTTATAAAGCCGCCTGGTATGCTCACTGCATGGCCTTTAGAATGTTAGATTGCCACGTTTTGGTTCACATCCTTGACCGTTCTTCTTTTGATAGCAATCCTTAGGTCAAACTAGCGGAAGGAAATTACAAAGTGAAGATTTCTTTATAAGAATACCTGGGCAATTGGCAATCTATGTGATTCTTTGGGAAAATCACAAGGACATGATCATTTGTAGTTTGGGGTTTCTGTAGAGAGAGGATTGTAGACTTGCATCAGCTTAAGATAGTGAACATTATTTTTGCATAGAGTCATGTTATGTTTAATATTAGAACAGCATATGTGCATTACGCAGTAAGCGGTGACCATTTCTAGAGTAATGATGCTGGCAGAATGTAGATAACATATGCTTCACACATTTCAACAACAAAATCAGGTTGTAGTGCAGTGATATCTAATTCATTTATTTTTCTTCATGAAGCAATAGTAATGTGATTTCCCAGCCTGGACTGTATAATTTAAGTCTTTGTATAAAATATGTATATATAATGGTGAGCACAATGGCAAAACAAAAAATGAAAAGCTTTTAGTGTTGCTTTGTATCAAATGTGATTTCAAAGGGCCTGTGATTTTTCATCTAATTGTCTGTATACGGCCCCTGCCCCACGGAGATCCTTATCGTTTCTTCTGTCTGCCCATTGCCCATATTGCATGTTTTTGTGATGGTTTGTTTGTACCTACTCTTTTTCATCCTTTCTCAGAAACACAGTGCTGATTGATTTCCATCCAAACCATAGTTTGTGTGTCAATAGACCATCCTTATGGATTCCCTTTTGTTTCACTTATTAAGGCATCAAAAGGTTTCGAATCATTTGACTCAACTGAAGACACATATGCATCTGGAGAGCATCACAGTTTTTGTATTGGGGAAAAGGAATGTTACTTCATTTAGGCATTTTTGCCAAAACAGTGTTGCTTCAGCATAAATAATGCTTTGTATGTTATACAAAGTTTTAGTGATTCGTGACATCAGTAATAGACATATGTGTATATATAAAACGAGAGAAGTATTACTTTTTAAAGAACATCAAATTTCAGCATAATTACTGTATTCTTCAGATAGTTTTTAATTGACAAAGATTAGAGTGATAACCTGTGACTGATGTCACATCTAAATGGTAGGCTTTCAGTGTCACATTGGAAAATTTGCAAACGTACATACTGTAACGTACAGTATAAGTCAAGCAAGCTATGTAGCTAACAAAATTTCATTATTACTAAATGTTAAGTGGCATTTTAAATGTTTGATTGATTTCCCCCATTAATGTCAACACTGAGGGAATCAGGGTCAAATATAAGATATTGTATTTAATTTTTGGTTTCTCTTTTTGTTCTCTTTTGGTTTCTAGGTGATATTGATGGGTTAACTTTGAGCTGGTCAAATGTATACGACTGCTGATTTTTCTAAAATAAAATATCATAGATTTTATACCATGGTGTTCTCCCTTGTGTGTTTTTCTCAACCTCTCAAAAGAGAATTTTTCAATCTAATATGAGAAAGTTGTTGTTCTTATTTTCATAATGATATGTTCCATAAAACACACTTTTACACCATCTATTATCATCTATTGGCATTGGGGAGAACACTGTTGAGGCAGTAATATCTCATCCCATAGTTGGATTTGGCATGGACTTGTTTGTTGCTGGGCAAACATCACAAATCTGTCACTCAATTAATATTGGTGTAACAAATGATAAACTGCTAAAGGAAAAGCAAATGGCCTTTCTCCAAGCAAAAATGTCAGATGTAATTATAACTGCAGAGCTATATGCGATGAGTCAGCCAATGAGGAAGAATCTGTGGGGAAAAGCACTAAACAGCTGCACAGTAAGCAGGCTGAAAAACAGCTCATCCGACCCTTAAGCAGAACAATACCTCCCTGCCTCACTAGCCAAAGAACCTACACTGACCCTCTTGGAGAAAATCGGAACAGAATTGAGCACTTCTCACTTGTAAAAGAGCTGGTCCATACTTGTCCGTAGTGCCATTGGATTATTGGATGTTGTCCATGGTGTTACTTTGTTGTCCCGTGTCAGTTATTGGCTCCCCTCAGGGGATTTTCAATTGGCTGGAAAGGGACCAAAACACAGACCTGTGGTGGTGTAATTGCACGTCCGCACATCCATTGAGGAGATTTACAGTAGCCAAACAGCCGCCTAAATTCACCGGAGGTGAGAGCAGGTGTTGTTTATCCTCGGTTTAAATTTTTGGAGCTTGCCAGAGATGGATGGATATAGTTTGATTTGTATTACTTGGGAGAACAGTCTTTGACATATGATAGACAGGCATTCAAAAAACAGTCATATTTCAAGGTTTATTTTTTATTTAATTTTTTAGACGTTTATTGAAAAAGTTCTTAGAATAACGTAGCATTTTGGTTAATTTTTTAGCAGTTACTAACTGTTCCTCTCCAATATTGAACACATTTGTAAATTCTGCATGTGTACAGAACAACATCAGAATGTTTTAGCGCTGTGGTGGTGCACCAGAGAGCCGCTTTTAAAAGTCTCCCTGAAGTGGACATTAAATGAATATATACATTAGAACCGCACATTAAACACACAGCGTGATCCCATGTAGTGCATGAGGGGAGCAGATGCATTGTGAGGCTTGACTGTGATTTGTCCGTCTCTAAGGGCCCCAACGGTGGGTGTTTAATCCAGCTGATGATGAAGTCTCCAGAGTGAGACCAGTGGGAGAGGGGAGGCCTGGCTCTTATTACTTCTGTCAGCCCAAGGGGAGTGGGGTGGTGAGAAGAAGATAGAGGACTGGATTGCATATTATTGCTCATCCAAGCCCTTTAAAACTCAAGATTCTCCCTGCTGGATAAATGGAATTCATAACAGTCCCTCTCATAATAGCCGTATAAAACTGAGAGAAGGCCCTCTCAGTGAGCGCGTGTCCCTAATTCTGGCATATTTCACCGTGGAAAACAAATGAGAGCAGCAGCTGAGAGGGATCACTTCAGTGGTGTGGCATTTCTGTGGCCTGCATGTAAGGAGTGCATCACTGTTCCTCCCATCATTGTTATTGACATCGTCCTGATGACTTTTTCCATCAGCGTAATAGAGGCTCATTTTCATTAGCCTGTGTGGACACTGGAGATCTCCTCAGCAGTGGTTGATGACACCGGGGGAAGATGACTTTTACAGGGCACCAATCATTCATCCTTTTTGATAGCAGACAAACTCTTTGTTGCAGAATAAATGGCTATAACATTATCTGATGCCCTTGAGCTGCTCTTCAAAAGGATCAGAGGCTCTGAAGACCCGGGCGGTTCAGACTGGGAGAACAACAGGCTCAGCTTTGAAAACAATCAAATGGAGTCACACTGCATAATGGATGTACAAAAGTCTGAGCTGTTACATAGGGCATACTGATTATGGTGGCGAAGGCTGTCTGCTGTCATAGCCCGTACTTCATATTCGGGTTTTCTTCTCTGGTCGACTTCATCTTAAAAATTCTCTTAATTGTCGTTAAGCAGCTCATGTATGTTAATCTGAATGGTCATAAAATAGCAGAACTGATGGTCCTCAGGAAAAGAAATAGCCAGGAAGACTGCAGTCATTCACCATATTTTTCTCATTGAAAAGAGACTAGAGGCTACGCATGTATAGTGTCCTGAATTACAATGAATCATCTTGTAATGCCGTCCTCTGTGCTTGCTTTTCATCCTCCTCAAGAGGACAGTTGATTTGTTTTTTTAGAATTCTGAATTATACTCATATTCATCATACAGCATAAGCCATGAGTTGAGACATCATATATGTATATTGCATACATTTACTATATACATGCAATGTAAAAATCAGATTCTTCAGAATAGTAAATCTAATTTAAAAGACCATTTTTTTTTTTTCATTTTTGAACATTAAATCTTGATTTTCGCTGACTGATATATCTCTCTTTTCGTCTCTCCCTAAATTGAGAGAATAAATGAATGGACCTATTCATTAAAATGTCTTTAAATAAGGTGGGATGTATTGCTGAATTAGGCAGGTAGCTGCTGGTCACACAGAATGTAAATGCTATTGATGTACAGACTGCATCGGTAGACTCTTGCCATCACAGCATTTTCCCGTGGCTGTGCTTGAGTGGGTGTCTGCTATGGAGCCTCACGGTTTAAAAGATGTGTTTGTGTCTGTTAGGTGAGAACTGAAAGATCAATGTCTATCATCTTACCTCTTGATCTCTGAGAACTATTTACCAACTGCCTGTACACTGTGCATTTCACATTGGTGAAATGGCAAATCATATCTCGTCAATGAAATATGGTGTTGCAATGGGAACTGGGCGTTTCATGTTTAGTGTATTTTATCCTCATATTAGGTGAGGTGTGTGTGGAATGGCTTTCCGAATTTTGCGAGTACACGTCTACTTGGAGCCATTCAAGATTGGGCTGCCGTACTAATCAGCACTTTCCAATTGATTTGCTGTCCAAGAGCAGTGAATGGAAACCCTGCTGCCCTACCCTGTCAGAACAGTGATTTCCCCTGTCACCTTCTTGCTGTTACATGCTGTATGTTCTCAACAGAGGGGTTTATACTACTGTCACTTTGGGTAAGCTGTACCCAGGCATGCGCTGGGCTTTCTGCATGCAGCTAGGAATATCAAGTAACAAGAGCCTTATACGGTTGAACACTCAGTTGCTTGACAAAACAGATTTGCGAGCTAGATTTATTTTGCACCATTCCTAACTACAAGAGGACCAACACGAACAAATAGACACCAAATCTACAGTGAAAGCCTGAACTCCTCACACATTCCCAAAAAGGCTACATAAAATAGAGCCTGATAGTAAACATAGTTAGGGAAGGTTTACAGGTTTACTGACATCTTGACCCCAGCAAGCTATTCTCTCTGCATCAGCGCACTCAACTTCCCCAACAGCATCACTGCTTAGTTCTGCTTTAAAATTGTGAAATAGGCTGTAGCTTTTAGTTGTGGTGGTAAAATTGAAAAGGGACCATATGTCGAGGACAATGTAAGCACTGATATTGTTCCGCGTGTGACTAGACTTTCAATCTGCACATTTGCCATGCCTTTTAGTCACTTAAAAGTGTGCTGTATATCTCAGGGGAAAAATAGAAATGCGTTGAGAATGCTCACAATAGTACACTGTTGTTGAAGATGAATATTGCAGAGGCCGTTCTGGATTCAAGCCCCATAAAAATGGAAAGCTGTGATGTGTTTGTCAAGCGCAGGGGAAGGATAAGGCGCCTTCATCAGTCCGCCACAGCTTCACCCATTCCTTCTCATTACACCGTGTCACACTGGCGAGCATGCCTGGATGTGCGACAGCATCAGCTTCTCTAAGTAGACGTACACATCACTAAGGAGCTGCTGGAGCTACAACAGATGAAGAATGTGAAGCCTAATCTGTATTTTCTTCATCTGCCCTGAGAAAGGGGGGGGGGGAAAATCCATTTCCCCTTATAAATCCACAGGAAGGAACCATCACACCGAAGAATTTTAAAGAGATTTTCTTTCACCAATCCTTTATAGTGAGTCTTTCCTGCAAGCATCCTGTAACAACTTAGGATAAGACAAGTAACAGATCAATACTTCTACATTACAGCCACTGCCATGGAGCTAAAGTCATTGCACTTCAACCCCGTGATCATTACCAAGCTCGTTGCCTCCTGACTCACCCAGCTGAAAACCAGCCACCCTGGAAGGTCAAATCACTCACCTTTAATGATGGCCTGCCCATCACAAAGCCCAATCACTTCTACAGATCACTGCAAATCTTGCACTTGCTTGCTTGCACTTTGGAGCATTGCATCATTCTGTTTACTGAGCAGGAACACATCCCTCACAGTCCCTGTCCATTTTTGGCAGTGGGTATTAACTGAACCGCAAACACACACCTTCATCATAAGCAACCAGAACGAAAAACTTTGTAAGGCAGTAAGATTTTCCATGACACAGTTTTTAAAAAGGTGCATACTATCAATATGGCTATCTGTATATTGTTAAAAATGACCCAAACTGATTCAAAAGTAACACTCCCACCACATCTGCATTGGACATCAAACTTAGTAAGTCAGATATTGGGTGTCACATGTGGTATCAAGTGACTGGTTTGTCTCTTTGCCTTCCAAAGCAGTGAGTGTTTCAGATAAACAGTGAAGGACTACCTTTTCCACTGTAAAATACTACCTTTGCACTCAACACACCACCGTCATGTAGCTTTCTGCACAGTAGCCTTGCAGAAGGAAGGCCTTAGAGCCCCCCATAGAGAAAGCATATTACAGTGTTGAATGTTAACCAGCATAATAACATGGACAGTGCACCTGCCAGGTCTAATTTAGGCTTGTCAGTGCTTTGCTGTTCCAACTCTATAATGAACCCTGGCAAACCATGATAATGAAGCTGACAGCCTTGCTGGAAGACAAGTACAATAAAAGAGAGTTTGCTGTTGTGTTGTGCTTCATAGACTTATATTTCATATTTACATCATTTTCAGCTTGGTTTGATTGACAGTCATGCACCAAAAGATTATTTGATCAAGCAACATGGATGCCTGTCATATAGCTTTTTTTCAAGTGTGTTTTTTTCCTCACAATGTGACAGCCTCATGTAAAGCTCTTGACTGCTTTCAGAAGACCAGGCAGTCCCTGAAAAAAAAAACACGCACTGAAATGTATCCGACAACATTTGAGAACACTAATATAAATTCCTGTATCTTTGGAGGTTTGTGACCAGAAACCTGCAGAATGGAACAGCATTTGGTTTGGGCAGCGCTTTGACAAATCCTCTGAGCTCTATAATGGCTAGCCATGACTCTGCTACACCCATCCTAAAAATAATGCTAAAATAAAAATAAAAACAAAAATAATTTTTCAGTCTGTGTTAGTCTTCAGTAGGAGATGACCTCTGGAGTTAAAGGTTAGGAGCCTGTTGCAATTATCATTCAGGGGATACTCAGTGCAAGCTTTAATATCTGCCAAAGTAATTTAGTCTGAGAAATTGCACTGTGTCTTTCCCAGGAATGTGCTTGACCTTTCTGCATATGGAGTAGGATGCTTCACCAAGCATTCTGTCTAATTTGCTCTCCAAACAAACTCTCTGGCAGTGGAAAGGACCACTGGCATCATTTCAAATGGACATGTGACATTAACTAAAACTCAAAGAAATGCATGTCCTAATGTTCTTTTTTCTTTTTACCCTGCTAGTCTGCTGTGCTGTTGTTGTTGTTGTTGTTGTTTTTCTTCCCTTTTTACACTTCACATGATTCTATTCTATTCTGCTGTATTTTGTCTTTGTGTATTCAAAAAAGGCTAAAACTCTGTAGAGTTGTTATTCCTCTTGAATCAATAAAAGAATCACTCAAGACCAGAAAAAAACAAAACGTTCATGTCATGAAGCCTTGCAAACAAGCAAGACACCCTTGAGGACACATATATTTGTCAGTAATACCGATTTGAAGAGGATTACTCCAGAGAGAGAATTCATCGAAACATGCTAGTGTGTTAATCCTAGACTCACATTTTGACTACTGGCAATGCTGCTGCAGGGATTACTGGGGACGAAGAATCACTGCCCACTTGAGACACACAAACTGCCAAACGGCATCCTTAGGCTGCATTTGAACAAAAAGGAAAACTACACACAATTATAAAGTATAATTCTAAAGACATTAGGTGAGGTTTATTGGAAATAATAATAATAATAATACATCAAATTTATATGTACTAGCGTAAAAGGTTACGGCTAAGGTGGTCACATGCTGGGATAAAGGTGTACTACTGTAGAAGGTTACGGCTAAGGTGGTCACATGCTGGGATAAAGGTGTACTACTGTAGAAGGTTACGGCTAAGGTGGTCACATGCTGGGATAATGGGGCACTCGCAGCCTAATGTAACGTGTTTACTGACGCAAGCTGATGGACTAAGATCAGGAAGTCTGAACAAACAGGAAGTTATTGCTTGAGATTAATATGATTCCACATTGAAAAAAAGGAAGGTTCTCTAATTGATGAAGAAGGATACATGCATATGCCCCAGGGTGTATGACTGATTTACTCTTTGATGTTCACTGCTTTCATTTTGCACTGCTTGGTACTTTAACCATATATAACGACGATGAGGAAAAATGAACATATTTTCCACTTCATGTTCTGTCACTTACAGTGTGCTTACCTGTAATGTGTTTGTGACTGTTGATTATCAACACTACCTACAATAAATTAAAACCTTTACTTTTGGTTGACTGAATGAATTAGAACTCCATCTGCACATTGGGAAAGAAATACAGAATAAGGTTGAGTTTTTTGTAAGGGGATGTATAGATTTTATTTAAATAAAACACTTTTTTTTACTACATTCCTTTTACTCTCATGTTATTATTGTTGATGTCTTCTAGGATATAATCATACATGCCACTTTTGCCTCAATGTTTTTAGTTAGGGGAAATATACAAAAACATCAAGGCATGTCAGACTACCTAAAACAGGCCTTAGACTCCAGACTCCCTTTGAGAAGATCTGTTTGTAGGTGGCGTTCTTTGTCAAAAGAATGAATTATATATTAATTTAATTTCAATAGATGATGCCAGTCCACTGGAAACGTCCAACGTTAGACTTAATAATACCTATGGTTCTGTTGTTAACAAACTGCAATACATGACTGAAGATATAATGGTAGCAGTGCTTTGAACTGTTTTTAATCTGGCAGCCTCCGGAAATGTTCTTGTCCTCATCAAAATAAAGCTTAAAAGCTAATAACCACAAACTAGTATCCACTTTAGTCATATATGAATTAAACTAAAAATATTTCATTATGGCAAGACTGGCTAATCCTTGGCAGAAAAAAACGTACTAATGCAGATAATGTTGTGTATTTATTGTGCCTATTTAGATTCATCCCACACAGACCATAAATTACACCACTTGTCATGATAAGAAATAAGATTCTCACGAGTGGCAAGTTTATTAACATATATTTCTTATAATGTAAATCAGTTCCTCCTGTCATAGTCAATGAGGCAGCATTTAATGATGGTCTATAGAGCACCTTGCCCAAATGTATGAATTTACTCCATCCTATTAAATTTTGATGCTCTGTGTCTCATTATCTAGCACAGCCAACTGGAGAAGTGGAGCAAAAGTCAAGGACACACCATTGACACCTCAGGGAGGGAGCGGAGCCGTGAGCCACTCGCTTTCTCTTACCTTACTGGTCAGCCTGTTAACATGCTCATGTGTCTCTGTTCTGCAGCCCGCCTGTAAAAAGCTCCTGTGGGTTTTGAGAATTTAATACAGATCTTTCAGGTAGAGATTGCACGCGTGCCACACTGCAGACTGTGCAAGGGAAGTACACCATCTATAAGCCACAGTCTCTATTATACTGTATGTGCAGAATACCCCTGTGGCTAGTATGGCTGTTCTTTTTCCTCTCTATAAATGCAGATGTCTAAGACTCCACACTTGACCAGTGCCTTTCACTGCAGCGGTTCATTGGGGGGGTGGAAGCTTGTCTTGCATCGAGTATTAGTGAGAAGTGATGTTGGGGAAAGACCCCTTAACAAGACTAGACTTGTTACCCCTGCAATGAAGAAGCACGTCATTCGTCTGTGGAAAACAGATGATATTATGGATGTCTTTTTTGTTTTGAGTCTGGTCTTGTCGTGCACCTAAACCTTGAAATTAGGCACAGACGTTGTGCTTCAGTCTTCTGTTGTTAGGGTCATAGGTCAGTCCATGTCATCCCTCCAGTTCAAATTGGTCCTCTAGCTTTGTTGTCCATACAAGCACTAACTGGTCTGTAACGCATCCTTTGGACTTGCAGTGTTAAGCTCAAGGCCGAGACAAATATCATGTTTTGAGCCACTAATTCTATGTCTAATATGTTGAATATTTTCTGAGATGCCCTTACGAGGGGAGCATATCACCAAAGAATCTGAAAATTGAACATAGCACTGGTTTTTCAGCACACGTAGTTCTCCTCCATACCCCCCTTTATTTGCACTTTTCACATAACCTCTGCCTTTTACACAGAGTACAGCTGCCCTTGCAAACCCCATGTCTTTTCATGTAAGAAGGTGCAATTCCCCCACCCAGTCATAACCACTCAATTCACCTATTTAAGACGGACCCGTGGTGAGAAAGAAATCATGTATTTCACTGAATTGAGCTAAACGTATTCATAAGCAAAGACCTCTTTCAAGCTGCAAATTGTGTCAGTCCACTATGTGTTATCCACTCAAGATCATACAGAAAATGAACGTGTCCATTCAATTTATGCAAATGAAGATCATTTTGGGTGCATGTAAGAAGTATGTTCATTGTAACTGACACGACACCAGTGAGTTCTGTGATGTAGGCGCTATTGTTAATAGTTGTTTTGAATTCTCAACTTGCAAAAACGGTCAAGAGTGGAAATGGAGTATCAGTGACAATATCCTCTAATGGAAGAGGCCGACTGTCCACTGGTCCATGAAATAAGCTTTTTCATTACCTTAAGGACCAATTGACCATGACACAGATATTACAGTCTCTTATTTGCCAATTGTCATGCAACCACTTCATGTGATTTGGAGTCAGAAGTCCAAGCAGACAACTGAGTTACATTACTAGTCTTTCATGCGGACTAATTGAAACCGTCATTTGTTTTTGTTTGTTTTTAACATTAGTTTCAATATTATGTTATAATGTATTATGTCCTATATAAGGCTATATTGTTCTTGATGTTCTATAGCTTATGATAATCCCCTTTACTATTCATGATATATGGATGTGGAATATTCATGGATATGGATATGGAAGACACATTTGTGCAGGTTAGGAACTGTGTTTTGCATAGAGAGTAAATGTTGAATTGTTTTAAACTTAACTCTGCAGTAATCAAGATCAAAATGGAAAAAATGCAATGTGAAAAATCCTACTGGTTTGGTGCAATGGTCAGTTGAGCAGAGTTAAAATGTTCCAGGAAACTTGAATTTGAATTTGTCCCCTACATGTTTAGGCTCATTGTTTAAGGGAGACTGAGTACATATCTTCAGGTTGGGTTGAGATTCAATCAAGAAAGTATAGTGTGTATAGTATAGTATAGAGTTGGTGTAGGCACACTAAAGTTCGTGTTTCAACTGAGTGTGTGTGTGTGTGTGTGTGTGTGTGTGTGTGTGTGTGTGTGTGTGTGTGTGTGTGTGTGTGTGTGTGTGTGTCTCATTAGTCAAAACAGACTCAGGCTTCTCTGACCGTGGTTACATGGATTCGAATAACTGCCTTAGTCGGACTGAAATCGCATTATCCGTTTCATGTAAGCACCTTAGTCGGATCGTAGTCGGACCGCACATAGTCGGACTAACACCCCTGGATAACTCGATCCGATCCAGTTGATAGTTCGACTATTGCGGCATGTAACGGTGAATTGGATAAGGAACTGGACTTTGCGTCTTTGCGCATGCTTGAGATCCCGCCGCCATCCTCCCTCCCTCCCTGCCAGGTCGTGACCCGGAAGACGAAAGAGACGATACGTTGTCTCAACTGTTCATACTAATGACACGTTTATTTATGAATATCCTGCAGACTGTCTCACAAGCTTATTCTTGTTGACTATGAACAAACATAACAGAAGAGGTCCGAAGATATGAGTACCTTTACAACCCCTCCTTAAAAACGTATAAGGACGTTCAAATTACGATACTTATGTGGTGCCAGTGTTGACAAAAACGTTGACTGCGACTGTTTGGACAGAGCGCGCTAATTCACCGAACAAATACTTTCATATTAATTTCCCACCACTTGTTAGTCATGTCATCCATTCATATCGATGTGAATCAATCAATACTAATACATCTTTAACTGTGATGTGTTTTTGTTTCATTTCACAACGTATTTACTGTATAATCAACTGTATAATCAACTCAACTGTATAAAGAGTTGTCTAATCTATTAACAAGGTCATGGATTGGTGGCTTAAGACAGGAACTATGAAAAGAAAATTAAATGAGAAAGCCTCAAACATAGACAAGGAGAAAGTGGTTCAGCCTCATAGGGCATTATCTCGCCGCGGAGTTGCATTCAAAACACTGTGTTTTTCTCCCGCTGAGACAGCAAGATGATAACTAGGCTATATTCTGTGTTGTGTGACGTTGGATAATGACAGCTTTTAATTATGAAAAGTTGACTACTAGGATGGCTGGCTACTAGGATGGCATAATTTTTATTGGCTAAGTGGTCCTTGGTCTGAAAAAGTTTGAGAAACACTGCTTTATAGACAATAACGATCATACACTCCCATTGCACTCAAACAACCACACTCAAACGAGGAGATATTGTATCAATTAGCCTATTAAGTACTGTATTTATTGATTGCAAAGAGTTCAACGTTACAGCAACATAACTTTGCTCCGGTCGCTAAATCTGATATATCCGTGTGCATCATCGCTCTCCCTCTCTCTCTCTGCCACACCCACCCTGTAACCTACGTGTTTATACATTATAGAAGCAAGACCATTATATTGTAACAAATCACGGAAGCGTGGTACATTTGTTATGGCTTTTTATTAAACACAACACACTGTCACAATGGCACGGGCTTTATGCCCACGAACAGACTGTGCTACCGTCACCCACCTGTATAAGCTCTGTCCCAACACAGAACAACGACATGTAATTAGAACGGTAAGGAACATATAGCCTAGGGAACGTCATGCATAACATAAAGTATAACAGTATGCGCCCGCTGCACGGCATTACGGGGCGACTATGCCGGCACGTTATAATATTCTGGTTTAAAGTTAATGCTTGTGAAATCAGCTGTCACTCGACTATTACCTGACCAATACCTGTCAAACTCGGTCATAGAAAAATATCATGAATGCATATTTATTACGATGGGGAAACTATAAAATCGGAGTACGGACAACTAATGCCCAGCGTTGACGATGCAGATATAGAGCTGGAAACAGCTAAATGAGCTACAGCCCAAATGCAGTGAGCTTTATCAAGCCCTGGAAAGTTCGGCACATTTGCCCGTTTCCACAGCGTCTGCTGAGCGGTCATTCAGTACAATGGGGCGTCTTAAGACATATCTTACGAAGTACGATGACTGACAAAAGACTGACTGGACTTGCTCTTATGAATATTCACACAGATTTGGAAATCGACAGCGAAGAAGTACTTAAACAATTTAATGCGACTGGCAGAAGGGCAATGCGTTTTGGCTGTAACCCATTATTTGCGCGCGTGTGTGTGTGAATGTGCATGCGTTTCTCTCGCCTTTTATCTTTCACCTTTGAATAATGTAACTTATAAACACATCGGCCTGGCAGAAACAAACAAACAAACAAACAAACAACCCAAGAGGCAACACGCATTTCTGGACCGATGAACAGACGCGATTCATGCTCAATCAACTGTTGTTGTTATTGGTAGTGGTGAAGAGGTCAAGCGGAAAGGGCTGTATCACCACTAGTTGTAATAAAAACAGCGCCACCTATCGTATCGGATATGACATGCTTTCGGCCAATGATTCGATTTATTCACTGCCATGTATATTGGGATAATAGCACCTACCCTCGAAAGAAAGCATAGTCCGACTAAGCAAAGATTCGAATTATACCATCATGTAAACACACTGACTTATAGTGTAATTTTGCTGTTGTTTGTAAGGCTGAGTTATTTAGATTTTGACTGTAAAATTTGGGAGGTTTTTACCACTGGAATGTACTTTTGGTATTATATATCATTTTTTTATGGATATTTGATTATGTAGCTGTTAATTTAGTTTAATAAAATGTCCTGTTCATGTCCTATACAAAATAATTGTTTCACAACAACAATCCATGATCAGTAAGTCTACTTAAGTGAGACAGCATTTTTTTCTCTGTTGGCTTGCAGTTGAGGCAACCTCCAAACCAAGCTAACTTTAGTCACGTGGCAGAGAGTTTGTAATCAATTACACCCTTCATTCAAGACAGTGGTGCCCCCACCTGTTTGCACAATGCGTACCCTAGCAGTGGCACAGGCTGCCCCGACCTGTTTGCACAACGCGTACCCTAGCAGTGGCACAGGGTGGACTGGCAGTGTTGTTTTCATTAGTGGGCCTAGCATAATGAAGGCAGTATAAACTTGAAGCGGTGGTGTTGTAATAATGTGTAATAATGTGAAAGTAAAATGAAATAATGTTGAAATGCAAAAAAGAAAGCAATGTAGTTTAACTGAACTTTTTAACACACACACACACACACACACACACACACACACACACACACACACACAAAGCAGATGGTGGAGCCTAACTTAGCTGTCACTGGTTAGCATAGTGATCTAGTCAGGACTTGGACCCTGGACAACACAACCATGCTGCATGGAACTGATTGTGATCTGTGCACCTAAGAGGTACAGTGAACATGTACCCAAACATTCACAATAGAATTCAAGTTCTACTGAAGCTTGGCGTGACTGCTTCGGCAGAAAGTTCGTTCAGCTGCTTGAAACGTTTAAATACATGGCTATGACTATAACAAAGACTCTAATGAGTATTCATAAAGACTTTTGAAGGAGTTTGGTGCAACAGGGGCCAGGAGAATAAATCTTTCATTGTAAGGTAAGGTGAGTTTCATTCTTTTAAGGAGAGCATGTAAAACCAGGATTGGGTTACTGATGGTGGCGCACATAATGAGCTAGCAACCAAGAAACACATTTGCTATATGTTTATATACGTTCAGATGTAACCCCTTTGTAATCACCGACATTTTGATCAGTAACTGTAATTTAATTACATTTATTTTGTCATTTAATTATGTAATTGTTATATGTAGTTACTCGCCAACCCTGTTACTCTCAATAAAAGAGAGAAACTGTCTCAAAATACTATTCCGTGTTCATTTTTTTCTGAGCTAGGTCTGTTGCGTATCAGCAATGATGTGAAATATAACATTAGGCTACTAGAACCATGAATCATCAAAACAAAAAATCTGATACCCGAGTTGCCAATTATTACGTCAACAGTGGTTTAGGAGTCGCCACATCATGTTTTGGCTGGAGCAGTCCTTTAAGCTAACATTAAGTAATCTAACTTATATAATAAGATATTTTTATTAATTTAATAAGTTTAAATGTGGCCTGTTTGGCAATGCAGTCTTTGTCGCACTATCCCATGCGCCAGGCACACTCATTCACTTCTGTTTATGTCAAAAGATGGTTTCTCTATGTTTACTTGAATTGAGCTGCAGACACTTAGGTTGTGCGTGGCACACTATGTGTGCATCCCATGAATGAGACGCCCCTGATTCAAGACAAAGTCAACAAAGACGTTTTAATCATTGCATTAGGTCTACAGTAATGACATAACATCATGTTCACATAGAAGAAATATGAAGTCTTCCCATTTTTATTAAAAGGGAATAGACCACTTTTACAGTCTTATTTATATCTATAGTTCTATCAATAAATAATTCTGTCCTGAGATTGTAGGGTTTCTGTTGGGACGTCCCATATCATTGTGGTAGCACTGATTAAACCATCGGCCAATGCCTCTCCTACTGCACTGAATGCTGTGCACATGAAGCATGGGTTTGAAAGACGTATCATCATTACTGTAATCCCCATGATAGAAAAGTATCAGAAGGATTTTGATCTAACCACGTGTCATATAGGAACCCAAGAGGTTTCACAGCCTGAGCTTTGAATGAGTTAGTAAGCCATCTTGTGGGCAAAGAATATAAAAAATCATGAAACAAGGTCAATATTGTAATCATTTTCATTAGTAGTCCCCACATTTCATGGAATGGAATTCTTGATGGGTAACACATGCACACACATTATCTAAAACATCAACTGATTCAGCAAAAAATACTACCAACAGTAATCAAATTTCAGCATAATGTAATAATGAATTATCTATCCACATGATACCGGCTACACCCATTCATATTATCACCCATAAGTTGGTAAATGAATTTACCAGTAAACATGACTTTGAAATTTGATGGATCTGAGTCATTTAAAGGTATAAACAATGAACTTTAAGGTGTGGTCAGTATTTTTTAAATACATGATGAATGATTTGAAATGTAAATGAAATGAATGGAAGATTTTCTCATCAAAAGAGGTATGTTTGGCCAGTAGGGTAGTCTGGGCATGTCAGCATTTCCAATGATGGGCCATCAACTATCCAAATTCTGCCCATTGCTCTTGTTTACAAAGCTGCTGGGAACCTCAAGACGAGCATGTGTTGCTATATTTCCAGATGTTAGTTTTAGTTTTAGTTATTCTTCTGATTTTAGATGAACTTGAAAATAACTGGATTGGAGAATTATACTGCATTTTAAAGAAAATAATTACTGTACTTTTGAAGCCTTTTTAATTTAAAGTGTTCTTATGGATTCATAAAAACCTTATAAGCTTTCCAGTGGAAAACAAGCCAGGCCAGATTACATTTGCACCAGCAAGAAAATATGCTGAGCATGATTTGCATCTTATAAGTTCTCATTTTTACAGAGATATCAAGGCCATTTTTCACTGTCATTTTTCCTTTCGCCGGTGCATCTTCCAGAGAGCCTCTCTCCGACAAGCTACTTGCTAAGAATTCACAGTGTAATTATCTGTGCTGATGACACCTCAATGATTTATGTCATTATTCTTCCAGGGGAAAAATGTAAATCTGAATAATAGGTGTCAGATTCAGGTTCAGTATGAGAACCTTAACACAGTGATTGATTTTCTGCTGTCTTTGAGTTGGACTCCAAGCATAGATCAACCACTGCTTATTTTCCACCACATCAAATAAAAGAGTGAGACTGACCAAAGATAATAATAATAATAATAATAAATAAATATATATACAATTCTTGGAGGCAGTGTATCTCCATGGAGATAATGTGACATGTGGTGGATAAAGTTGATGACTCTACCAAACAATAACCATTATAATTTTTAATGCATTGGAACTCTTAGCCTATGTACTCTCTGCTTTAGTGCTTCACTCCAGAATTGTTCATGTACTGGTCAGGGAGGATATGAAATAATTGCCCCATCCATTAATGAATATTCCCATTAATGTGAATGTTCTGACATTTCTTTGTAGATTCTAACATTGACGTCCTTTCCTTTCTCTTCAAAGCATACTGAAATGGTGACAACAAATTGCCTCATCCAAGAAATCATCTTTATTAATAAAACTTAAATAATCACGGTAAATAATGCTTGTGTTGTAGATGTAATGGCTGTCAAAATGAGAATGTTACTGATAGGTTGGATGAAAATGACTGGTTGGAAGGGGGTTTTGCAAGTGACTGCTAGCACTCGCTCAATTAGCAGGGTAAATACAACAAAAAATATATTTTTGAGATGTAACCATGAATACTTGATACCAGATACTTGTTGGTGCATTACATTGAAGTTAGCATTTATAATAGTGGCGGAGAAACTGAATTAACATGAATAAATCCAGTCTTCCCCTACAATGGTGTCAGCTCAGAAAATCTCGACTTGACGTTGTCTCTGCTAGTCTAGGACCTAGACCAGGGGTACTCAATTAGAAACCCAAAAGGTCCACTCACCAAATTTCCATTCAATCCAGGGACCGGAACAGTGACGGTCAAAATCCAAAAACATAACTCCAACAAAAACGTTCGAACTATGCACAAAAGGTGGTGGCCTTATTTGTGTGAAAGGTGACACTTTGTTGTGGTTTAAACTTGGGCATAAAAGGTTTGAAGGCCACGCGGAGGCACTGATGTAAGTGTCCATTAGTGAGTGTGCTCCTGTATTTGTTTTTCACCATATTCATGGTTGAAAAGGCAGACTCACAACAGTATGTTGAGGTATGCACGCTCCTGTTGTGTGGCTGATCTAACTATTACACTACATGTTGCTTGGTATGATTGCAGATGGTTTATTTTTCTGCCCCTTACCTCAGAGTTCTGCGGGTATTTTTGTTCGAAGTGTGCATGCATGTTTCATAGTGACGTTTCACGTTACCACTTTTGACAAGGGCAACAGTCTCGTTGCAGATTAAACACATCGGTTTTGTGCTCCCCACAGGCAGCACAAATGCATACTTGTCAGTCCACTCTGTCTTAAATTAGCATTTTTTGGAATCTTGCAATTCGTTTTTTGTCGGGTTTAAAGCACGCCATGATTTTCGTTTGCTGAGAAAAAGATACCGTTCACAAATCTATCTGCCTGCGTTGTTGCCATTGACACACACAACCTGCGTGACCCACAGAGCTTGCGGCCAACATTGAGTGAGTGAGTTGTCATAGTGATGTTGTTATTACAGCTCCTGATGGATCCTCTGGATTGGACATGGAAGATAGAAACCACATCGAGTTGGAAAAAAATATATAGCGCGAAATCATGCACCAATGAAAACTCGCTTGGATCATGATTCAATTAGAATGTTGATTTTGGCTTTGGTCCAAATTTGATTGCGTCTGAGTCCGGATGCGGACCACGGTCAGCCTATTGAGTACCCCTGACCTAGACTCTAGGTAGTCCAGTTATGTCATCAGGGCTGCATAACAGTGCACTCACACATACACGTTTCATTAACGCTTGATGGTGGGCTCGCCCAATCTTTTGGGGTGTGTTGATACATTTTTGCTTACACAGTCGTTATAGCGAGATTGACAGGTCAACAACCAATCACATCTGGAAACTGGAGCCTCCTTGTCATATCTACCCTTAGCTCCAACGCTTGGGCTGACGCCTCCTTGTCATATCTACCCTTAGCTCCAACGCTTGGGCTGACCGCAGCAGACTCGCCTAGATGTTATCGGATACTGTTCGCTCCTTCCCTGATGAAGGTGTCACGGTGCCCTTTTGCCCACAGATCTTGGACAGTGGATTGTCCCTTATACCCTATCTGTGCAGGTTTGGGGTTTTAAACTGACGGTGTGGTGTAGTCTGGGGTTTTAAACTGAAGCTTAATCCCTTCCAAAGTAGCTGGTCATCATTCCCTTGATGTGATCTGCGATATGGTAGTGCTTCAAAGCTGTTTTGATGAGCTCATGGGGAATAGATCGATAAGTGTTGGCCAAATCCAACAGTCGCCTTTCTTTTACCTAGCCTCATGGATCATCTGACTGAGACACTCCTTTTGGATAGAGGTGTTCAGATATCCGTTCTTGTGTCTGGTCATCCTTTTTGCCAGCACCGAGAATATCTTACATTCTGAGCAGACAGATGGTTCTGAACTGCCTTGTGTCCTTGGGGACAAATTATCCTTCTGCCCTTTTCCAGCTTGGTGATATGGTGCCTTATTTCAGAATTCTCTGGAACAGCTTCCATAACCTCCGGAGAAGCTTTGGGCATCCTTCCAGGATGGTTCCTCGGTATTGAACATGATTGTGGGATGTTTATGCCCTGCCAATTTCTGGGTTTGCACCAAGGAATTGGGTGCTGGAGGGGTTGATGTGCATCTTCTTGAAGAATACCTCTACCTCCTCTTTAGGGCTACTCAGTCTCCCAGATTTGGCTTCCCCCAGTAAAGACCTGGTGATTTTTTAGGTGTCCTTTATGAATTGGGCCCTCCTCTTCATCTTTTCCTTGCTCAGTTTCCTTGAACTTTCCGCCCTTCGTACTCTGCTGAGGCACTCCTGGAGGCTACGACTCTGTTCCCTTTCCCATATGCTGTTCCCATGCTGCAGTGACTTCAAGGATTCTATCCAGAACTTTGTCGAGGCTGTCCAAATCCTTGGTGTCAGACATTTTCGGCCATTTGATTCTTTCTCTCCTGAGTTTGGTGTGTGGTGTGATATCTGTCTGGCTGCTCTGCATTGAGTGCTTGTCTGCCTAGAAAACCAATAGTCTGTGAGTTCTGATTGGTTGTTAAAGATGTGTTTAATTCTGGTTGGCTTAGAACTGGGGGGTGACGGGGGATGAGGAAAGTCTGGGAAAGAGAGACGTGTCTGGGGGTAAGCCTCAGAGAAGAGGAGAGGCGACACGTTTCTCAAAAAAGGACTTTGTGCTCGTTGTGTGTGCTGTGGTTAGAGTTGAAAAGTAATGATGATTTTAATTATGAAATGTATTTCCACATCCCCATACTGTACTTTTCATCTCTTTTTTTTATATGTATTTTTAACTAAACTAAGTTTTATGAACTGTGTGAACCCTTTTAACTGGGGGACATTAAACAATCAGAAACTGAAAATGTTTCGTAGATTGAGAATGTATGTTTTGCTTTGGAAATAGAAACTATGAATAGAAACTTCGGTTGAAGAGATTAATCTTAAATTTCAATGATGTGGCATTCACATGTCTTGATGTGATGTTACTGCAGTTCACTAGGAAAAAATGAATTACTACTTTACAATAGTAATTATAATACAGTAATACATTTTTGCCTCTTTTATGTTTAAAATGTTATGTTATGTTATGTTTTTTTCAGGTTTTTTGCAGTTTGGATAGATTGCAAACCATCTGAATAGCACCCCCCTAAACTAGCAGGGGAGACATTGGCCAGTTTGAACAAATTGCTCAGTTTGAACAAATTGCTATTTACAAGAAACACATTTGTATTTTATTTGTATTTTACATGTGATGTACACCATCTGATCTGGATTGAACTGAATTACCTGTATTGTAAATTTCAAATAATTAGATACCGTAAAAATACATAGGCCTACGGTATGAAGCATGATAATTAAGCTAAGTCTATTTGAAACCTTAGCTAGCTATATTAAAATGGAAAATGCATGAGTAGCATAATTTAGAAATGACATCATTATACACTTTTTAATTTCAAGTTTCAAATGAGACTTTGCAATGTTTTGTAGGCCTACTATTATTGATATTGATATACTATTACTGATCACCTACATAAGCTGTTTTTGTATCAGTGGTGTTGTGTGAAACATTAGCTAGCCTATTTAAATGAAAGAAATAGCCTAGACTTCATCATTACCAGTGTACGCATATTTAACAGCCAGGTCACTGTTTTGTGCTGCCAGCTGCCGCCAAGGTGCGTCTGATGATGCAAGGGGCTGTGTTCGTGCCCTCTCTCTCACGCACACAGCGGGCACAAAATAGCGAGTCTTAACTGAATTAAGCATGCACTTGTCTCAAAGGAGTTCTCAACTGCTGATAAAGAAATTGTATCCAGTTGTATTCAGCTTCAAATTTTAGTTTTTTGATCTAAAAGAATTACTGAGGTACAGAGTTAGTTGACGTTAAGTCAAAATGACATGAAACCTATGGCTGATACATACATTTTAAACAGCTGAATATTGACAGAAATACAAGGCTATTTTATTATTTTTAAATCGACTTTTTTAAGATTTGTTTACAAATATTTTATAATATTATAAATACATTGACATTGACACCTCTTCCTCCTCCTCCTCCTCCTCCTCCTCCTCCTCCTCCTCCTCCTCCTTGAGTTTCCCTGCAGTGATAGCTGGGACGGCCAACTCTCAGCTCGCTGCCTGTTGTGTGCTGACTCGGTGAGGCAACTAGAGCTTATAGCAATCTCTCTTCAATCATTTGTAGTAAATCAAATGACTAGTTAGTGAAATCAATGTCCGATGCAGCAAACAGAATGGACATTTTTTATCTTGTGGAAATCCACAATAATATGAATTGATTTGAAGAAACATAGTGGTTGATGCAGTCATGTCAGTCATGGAGCTGACTTTTTCTGGAATAAAACGCATTTTCATGTGAAAGAAATATCTGTTTACATCGCATTATTCATGCAACCCCAAACACCCACGCCAGTCTTTCCTGGTGGTCATCTCTCTCTCCAGAGTCACCCAAGTTCAATGTTTGCATACATGCAAGGATGCTTCTCCTTCAGTCATTACTTAATGACTGCAGCCTTGGCCAGGACCTCATGCCATCAGACGGTGATTATTCAGACACAGTGTTTTGCCTCTATTGGGAAAATCCTATTATAGAATTGTTGATCAACGTTTAGAAAAAGTCAGCTTTATTAACAGCCAGTGTCACTCTTTTCACAGAATGACAATGTGGTATTCAACAATCTAACTGCTGGTGTTTAAAAAGGGAGTATATTTGTATCCGGCCCATTTGGTAGCTGTTTTCTTCAGCGGCTTAAAGCACCCTTCCCCCTTGGCTGTCAGCTGCCTGGTGGCATGTGCAGTCATTCCCACAGACCTTTCCATCCCTCTGACTCCCTGTCGCAGGACTGTCAGTGGACCTGCAGTGGAGTTTCACTTGATTCTGACACCAAGATATTAACAACAACCGTTTACAGCCTTGACAGTGAAGACAGGGGCCTTCCTCCTCACAAAGAAAAGGTAACTGGGACTGACACCAACAGCACATACAATATGAGTGCTTTGTACACGAGTCCTTGCAAAACACACAATACGCTTTCTGGAAAGAACACACCGTGTAGCGACTGCTTCAATAGTGAGTACTTCTGTTACTTTTGACTGTCTGACCCTATAGTCAAAAGGAGCAAACAAAAATGAATTCAGAACTTGAATAATTATAAAAACCCTGAAGACTGGGATAATACTGGAAGTTTCACAGTAGGCCTGTAAAAAAAAAATTGAAATCTCTGTCCTTGAAGTAGTGCCATGGAATAAGCAATACTGAAAATGTAATAAGTTCAATCAGTTTCTTTCTAAAATGTGTGTGTTGTGAAAATGCAGTGCATGGTCTCCTTCCTCTATTTGACATTGTTTGCTCCTAGTGGCAGGACAGCTTGTTAACTTATCGTATAAAAGAACACCTTCACTAACATTGCCTCCTTTGAGTCATTGTCTATGCCAAGTTCCACTGGTTGGTGTAATTTGAAGACAAAAACAAAAAAGGTATTTTAAATGGCTCCCGCATAGTTGGGTTGAAGGGCAGCATTTATCTAAAGGGCATTCAAGGCCACTGAAATAGAAAATGTTGCCCTATTTCATTTGTGATGGTTTAAAGCTGCCAACTTGAAACTGACTTTTCTGAGGAAAAAATGTAACAGCAATCAGGCAGGAGAGATCAAAGAGGCTACACCCTCTCGCCTCTTTTGAAGCAAATAGAATTACTGAAGCAATTAAAACAGAGTCATGCCAACCCATTTCTATTTGTTTACAGATTAGTCTGGATAGCCCAGCCTTGTGTTGTCTGTGTGTGGGCTTTTGGTTATGTGTTCACCCATGTGGTCAAAAAATGATAAATACAAGTAAAATTAAAATAAGATCATTTAGACTCAGCAATTATTATTCACCTCTACATGTGGTACATTAACAAGGGGACCCTGTTTACTTTTTTGCAACCATTTCCCTTACAACCCCCCTGACTGTGTGTGTCCTGTGCAGGGAGTCTGCCTCTGTAGCATTATGGCAGGGCTGATGAGGAGAAATAGAGTGGGAATACATTTTTGGTTGGTAGGATATGGAACATGGGTCACTGGAGACGCACTACAGCTCTACATTAACAAATGCAAACAGTATTTAACAAAATGGCTTTAGGTGTCACATTGGAGTATGTTGTTCCAGAAATGACACTTAGCTGAAATGATTCAAACAAACGTGGAGAACCTTTAAGTACTTTCCAATTGAGTCAATACAATATGCCCCCATGCTTTGTTACAGAAGAAATGAAGCATGAAGATGAATGTTATGGTGTAAAACAGTACCGAACCTTCTTTTGATAAGATGTTTCTTCCATTAGAGTCATTTATATATATATATATATATTGCTATATTCAGTGTTAGACGCAATTCATTTTTATTCACATAGATTGAAATTGTATTCACATAGATGCCAATCTTCTGACTCAGATGAAGGCAACCCCTTCTGTAGTCGAATCTTGATTTTGCCTTATACCGAAGCAGCTGAAGAGGGGTTTGAT
The DNA here is from genome assembly GCF_900700415.2 of Clupea harengus. Classification (NCBI taxonomy): domain Eukaryota; kingdom Metazoa; phylum Chordata; class Actinopteri; order Clupeiformes; family Clupeidae; genus Clupea; species Clupea harengus. The sequence continues at coordinate 30,902,827 of NC_045153.1, forward strand.
TGGATGAGATATTCCTTCATTCTCAGAGAAAAAAAAAAGAAAAAAGAAAGATGTCCATGGCTCCAACAGAAGGTGCTCTCCTTGTGTAGTAAACAGCCACATCGTTCTTCTACACATTCTGCTCTTCCCATGTTGTATCATTCTACTTCTAACACATGGTACTTTGGAGTTTAACCTATTGTCATGCAGGCTTTGCTGTTCAAGCCTTATATCAATAAATCAGTATATTCATTCTTGTTGCCAATGTTTACCTTGCACTACAACTGAAACGCTGTTCTAACACCATTAATATTGCACCCATTTGACTATCGAGGAAGACCTTACATGATTCCCGGTTACTCTTAGTGATGTGCTGAGTAAATGTAAATCGCTGTGTTGCTGTTTCCCTGGGGTAGTGTGCGCCGTTGTGTGTTGAAATGCTATTTGGAAAAAGTGTTAAATAAAACATAGCATATTCTAAGCAGGTTATAACGCACTTTACAAAAAATAACTGCTGAAATCTGAATAGTTAACAATGTTGATTGAGGTGCTGAGAGATACTGTGAGATCAAAGCACTTTGCCTATTTAAATATTAATGGGTTGCAATTACAGACTTTCCCCACAAGAATATTTAACACTTACAGTCACTTTACTTCTAACTTCATGTGGCCAACTTAAAGACCCTAAGCGTGTCTTTTTTTAATCAGTGTGTGTTAACTCCTGTTTGCTGATTATCCTCTGATGATTCTGTATATTTTTTGCATATAATAATAACAAGGGGATTAGTGCTTCCTTTGAATACTGCAAGCACACATCAACATTGTATTGTCAAGGTGCCGCACTGTCACTTCATGTGCTGTCTTGCGTTGACATGGTGCATTATTTCTGTGTTTTGAACAAGACAGTGCTTTATTATCTGCATTGTATTTACCTCCACGGGAGGACTACAGTGGGTTTTTATATCTTTTCATCAATGTCACCTTCATCTTATCTCTCCAGAACCATCAAGAATTCTGTGCGATGAACATATTACACAGGACCGCATGTAGATCTTTCAAATGGAAACAATACATTGTTGTTCTGCTACACTAAAATCAGTGCATCACACAGATGCAGAGGACCTCCGTTTTAATAGACACGAATCAGTCATTTCTCCTCTCAGAAAAACAGGCCAGCATTAGGAGCCCTGAAGCACATCTGCTGAGACACGGCAAAAGCGGTGGTTGTTGGTAATGTGAAGAGTACAGCACATCCCCCAGCGCCACCTTACCTGTGCTCATTACTCTCCCTGCTCCCCGCTCCATGCTCCGCATGCGTACAGTATGCTCCAGTTCCCCTCTCCTCTCCCTGCCTTAAAGGTGCCAGCAGAGCCCCAATGCTCCACTCTCTTCATTCCGCACGCCTCTCCACTGCTAATATCAGTACTGAAACGAAAATGAGCTTGAATGGATTAAAGTCTTCCGGCACAAAATCGTGAGGTGAAATCTGCACAAACCTACATGACTCACTAATAGAGCTGTGCTTCTGCTCAAGGTCATGTAATGGTGACACGGTGTGTGCAAGAGCCCACATGTCTGTAGTGTGTTGGTTTATTTGGTGCTAAACCCATCCCCCCAGAGATGGAGAGGAGCAGCTCTTCTAGCAGTCCCTCAGAGAGGCAGATGGATGGCAGAGTGGACAGCACAAGGAGTCCCAGTCAATCATGTCTTGGGGATCACCCAAGACGAGCTGGGTGCACATTTGGCAGATCCACTCTCCAACAATAAAAGAGAGTCCCTGAACAGTTGGCCCTGAACAGCACATTCATGCACACACCAAAAAAACAAAGTACTGAAGTTCTCCGGCATAAAACTAAATCATGAAGAGCAGAACAAAATATGCCTTTTCTATAACGGCCCCTTTGTGTCGAAAAAAACAAATCGTGCAGCATAATGCTTTAATATCAAGCACGATGTCCACGGGTACAGCCAGTAATGGAGTCCACATTAGATAGTAGATACATGTAAAATAGGACAAAATGTCTTTTCAGGTCATTAGTCATATTGACAGTGCTTTGAAAAAAAATCACTAAGTAGGACATTTTTGTTGAATTCCATTGTGTCTGAGTTAATTATGGAAATGTGTGTGCTTCCTCGTAAGAACATATACTGTACATTTTCACCATTGACGGTGATGTTTATTCATTCTGCACTTTATGTTACAATTGGTTGCTATTCATATCCACGCCACATTGAAACACAAGTCATGTTTCAGCTACAAGCTGAATGATTCATCTGCAAAGGAACAAACAACGTTACAGTGTAGCGCCATATGCAAAATAATTTATTCAACATGTGATAATACTACTACATGTCATCGTTGATAAGGAGGAAATGGGCCAGTTTGATTCCAGGTGCATTTCCACCATCAAATATGCAACATTGTACGTTCACCTGTTCTCCTGCTCATCTCCGTCTGTGTAACGACACCACAGCCTTTGTTCTCTTGCAGCCTCCACTGTTAAGCCAAGGCTGAGCTAATCTGATTCAGCCTCGCAACACCTTATGTATTTTTAATATCATGGCATCAATACATCTGACCTACTGTACAAAAGAAGAGTACAAATGTATCACACATGAGAGAGTGTTTCGCTATGTCCGTTCACTGTAAGGTCTTTTCCATACGATCTATTGTCCATTTCGAGAAGAAGTCATATTTTAGTTTATTGACTTTTTTATTGTTTCTATTCTTTAAACAATATTTACTTTGCTAGAGTTATAACTTAGGCAGTCTTTGTGACAAAGGGGCCTCTATGGGTAGGGTTAATATGAGGTAAAATATTGTCATGCTGATTTCTGGGTGTTTTTTGTTCGTGTCCGTAGCGGATGGAAGTGCCACAGCTCCCCCTGCTGAATTAGACTGCTTACAGCTCCTCTACAGGTAAGCACCACAGATGAATGCTGTTTTTATGATCCGGTACCCCCTTAAATCCCCATTTACCCCACACCCCCCACATGTCCTTCTCTATATCCACATGACTGCTTTTCTTGACTGGTGAAATGACTGCTATTCCACCCTGTCATTTCCGCTCCCTTGAAGTCAGTTTTCTTAATACCCTGTTCTTTGTCATAAAAATCCAAATTAAATCCAAAAACACACACACACATAGACACACACAGTGGCTTTCCTGCATTTCAGACACATTAATATATTATATATTAATATATTATTTAATATCTCTGTTGTCCATTCAAATGTAAACACACACAGGCGTAGGTGTTATAAAGCTCAGCATCAGGCTCCTGAAGAATGTTGAACATTGATCAAGTTGTCTTGTCTGGCGGCGGCAGAGCGTGAAGCCCAAGGGTTGGTAATAATATCTCAGATCTCGCTCATATTTCTCTTATCTTTCAGGCTCTGACAGCTTCTTGTATCCGTCTGTATACTGCCGGATAAGTATATTTTCTCTGCTCACACTGACATGTTTATCAGGAGCCTTTTTTATCCTCAGGTTTTGTTTTACAGCTCTCCTGCCCTCTGAACTGACATGCTGAAATAGAGATGCTGTGGGGGTAAACAAGGGCCTCCCTGTGTACTGACAGAGATCACAAACAGATGCACATGTGTACACACAGGGACATGCATAAACAAATATGCACATGCAGTCACACAGCCACACACACATACACACACACACCCACACACACATACACACACACACACACATACACACACACACACAAGTACACATATATATACGGTGGAAGTAAATTTGATTCGATTTTTCATATTTGTGGAATCTGCTGTATAGTTAAATGCATCTATACATTTAATAAGGGATGTCTCTAGATTGACTGTCTTTTTCTGTGCAACAAAAGCGCCAATATCAGCAGGTGGAAGCTATCAAATTGCTGTGTGCGCAGTCGTTCAGGTCTCTTGTTTTGTTTTTCATCAGTGGCCTGAATAATAGGCTGGAGAAATGGATGAAAGGTTTTGCATCCCAAAGATGAGCACACCTCAAGAGAGGAAGACTGTGTGTTCCCCGTCCCTCCCCCAGGGGCCCAGCCAACTCTGTATCCCCTCTGACATCAGTCACAGACTGCTCCTTCAAGGTAGGCCAGTCACTCATACCTCTGTTTTTAATTACCGTCTGGGGAGGAGAGGAAACCCAGTGGATCCTCAGTAGCCAGGTGAGGTATTCATAGCATCACTTAGCCTTATAAATATTCATGCTTGCACACAGAGGAGTGTGTGTGGTGAATGGAGAAGTTGTTTTTTCCTAATAATGAAGGAGGTGTGTGTGTGTGTGTGTGTGTGTGTGTGTGTGTGTGTGTGTGTGTGTGTGTGTGTGTGCGTGTGCGTGTGCAGGTAGGTTGAGGGGTGGGTGTACTAATTTTAAGGATGGATGACTGTATCACTTCCAGCATGGCAGATTTTAATTGTTAGCTATACAAACGTCGCTAATCGGAGATTCTCCCATTTCACAGTCTGATGGATGAGGATGGCAGGCTAAGGGAGGTGACTGCAGCCAAGGTTAATCTGAAACTTTTTGATTGAGACAGTGTCTTTTCTAGACAGTAAAACTGGTCCATGCAAGGTATAGCTGTCATGGCTCTTATGAGCATTTCACATTAGATTTCAGAAAGAAAAGAAACTGACATTTTCTTAGACCTGCATTCGTTTTGAAAGAGCACTCCTTTCTCATCAATGCCCTGTAGCATACTGATTGAGGAAAGAGTTCCTTATGTTCTTTCTCCTTCTCGTTCTATTTTTAAGGTGTTATCATAGGGTTATACATAATGTATACTGTACCGATTGCTATACATGTATTCTTAGCAAAACAAGATGGGAACCAGTGGAATGGAGTGATGAATAGTTTAGCGTATTAGCTTTAGTCTTATAGCTCAGTAAAAAAAAAAAATGAACCTTTCAGTTATCTGTGAAAAGCTATGTTGTTTTAAGATCTACTTTTGGTATAATCATATTTGAGTGGTTACAAACAATGAATGACTGCACACATCACAACATTTGAAGTGTTGTAGCATTGGAATAATAAGCCAAGGTAAAGCAATGCATGTAAAGCTGCATTGTGTCCTGTCATTGGCCACAGGGCTCTGGAGTACACCTGCATTCTGTCCTGTCATTGGCCACAGGGCTCTGGAGTACACCTGCATTGTGTCCTTTCATTGGCCACTGGGCTCTGGAGTACACCTGCATTGTCTCCTGTCATTGGCCACAGGGCTCTGGAGTACACCTGCATTGTCTCCTGTCATTGGCCACAGGGCTCTGGAGTACACCTGCATTGTCTCCTGTCATTGGCCACAGGGCTCTGGAGTACACCTGCATTGTCTCCTGTAACTGGCTGATCTTAATCCAGTGTTGCAGTGTATGAAATCACTGAACTCAAGTGGAAACCATCATCTGATAGTGTCATAACTTCAATATACTATGGATATTTCAAAACTGTGACAGTAAAACGTGATGTCCTTGTTTTCTCCAAGAAAGGACACTACTGCAGTAGAGATCTGAGTATGTGGACACAGCTTCTAATGGGATGGAAATAGTCCATACCATGTTTAGTGTCACTCAATGAGGTGTGATTCAAAATGGGTCACTCTGGATGAATGAAAAAAAAAACTAGTGGATATTACAGTGTTTGCCACGTGAAGCTATAACTGCTTTCCATGGTTTCTGGGACAAATGAAGCGATGGCATGCAGAATGATTTAACATGTACAGCCACTCTGCCCAGGCCCCTTAAAATAGGCCTGTGAATAAATGAACATCTCTTGCATGCTGTAATCCAATCCAAGTGCTTTTTTTGCTCACCTGCAGCAAAGTGGTGTGTCATCATTATGATTCTCTGAAACAGGCATTAAATAATTAACTGAAGAGTAATTAATTTGACTGGAGCTGAGATGGCATCAGTTATGTGCCCTGATTTAAATTCAGAGTGTAAATTCCAGAATATCACTCTGTTTCTAGCCTTATCTAGATATGATTAAAAAAAAACTCTGTGCAGAGCACAGTGTCTGTGATGGATGCCATCATACCAACAAAGTAATAAATACAGTATATAAAATGTGACTGTTGTGATTCTAGAGATGGAAAGGTGCGTGCCGTACACAAGAGGCTGGGAAACACAGTCAGTTGAAGTACACGTTTTGAAAAGACACAGAAGAATGAATAAAAAATGAAAGTGTTGTTGGCCCATCCAGGAACAGTGCATGCCGTTGCCTGAGGGTGCATCAGCATACTCTCCCTGACGGAACACACATAGCTCTCAGAAGCCAAACCACTCAAAGTGTGCTGCACTGGAAAAAGATGCATGTCAGAAGAGGATGGGCTTGCATTATGCAACTCAGCTTTATTATTTCCCTCTCAAGTTGTATTAAATTCTGCCCACCTCTCCCTAGCTATGCATATAAGGCTGTAAATTGCTTTTTAATAGGCTGCAAACAATAAATTCAGATCTTTGTAGAGAACACATCCATGGATATTTTAATCAGAATGTTTCTACAGCAGGAGAGGAGTTCCTGAGGTTGTATTGTATGTGACATTATGTATGCACATTATACATTGGTGTGTATGTTAACCCTATATCACGGTAGCAGATAATATAATGGAATACTTGCAATGGTGTTTTGAAGAAAATGTATTTATATATTCAAAACTGTTATAACTGGTTTTATTTTAATTGCAATATTGGAGTTGTGTATATAGGATATACAGCATTATATTTTGTATTGTTACGTAAATACGTTTTAAACACACGTTTATTTCCTTAATGGTTCCTGGAGTACGCCTAAGGACTAGTTGAAGTCATTAGTGATGCTTGAGCTAACTAAAAGTATTTACGTTGCACCAGTCGGGAAGCAGGTAAGATACTTTCCTGTTTCAGTTGGTACAGGCATGCACATTATGCTGATAAATAATAGAGATTATGGGCTGTCCTCGACATTTTGCTTGCAGAGGTGACAGACGTCCATCTGACAAGTAGGATGAATATAGTGTATGACATTGAGGCTCGCCATTGCAAAAAGGTGTGTTTTCATTTTGAGAAAGGCAAGCCGTATAGGCACCATTATTGTAATTGCAGCGAATGTAATAGCCTATAGTACCATGGTCACACCGCAGTTAATGCGTCCTCTAAAGAAACAGTCCTGCTTGCTACCAGTGCGCTTAGACTCCACCTCCTCTCAGTCATTGTTTACATGTGCATGAGACTTTATGCATTTTATCTCTAACGTCTTAATTGGACAATTGTGAGACAGAAACCGCGTTGTTATTGTGCTCATTTACGAGGGTTTCTTTAAGATCCGTGTTTGAAAGAAACTGGATAATTAAAAGGCGCTTTCCTGACGCCAGCAACTTTTGAACCGTCCATCCACAGTGGCAATACCGCATAGGCTACTGAGGAAAATTGGCAAAGTACAACTAATCCGATGCTGCAGAAGAGAGCACTTGCTTTAGGCTGCATGGATACTTAACACAGGATTGCAGGAAACAGGGAAGGAGACAAGATGAAACAATTCGCCTGGGATGGATCCAACTGTGACAGATGCAAAGGCTATTGCCCCTGAAACTCCGAAAACGTGAACCTGAATGATAGCACGGATGGTTTTGTGAGGATGACTGCCGCAAAAGCCAGCACTGGTGTAGGCGACTCAGGTCTCCCCCGGGACAGTGAGAAGAGAAGTGCCAGCAGTGCCTCACCTGCTGGTGCAACATCACTGGTAGTGAGAAGCACAAGGGGATATTCGTTGGACGACTTTGAGACGGTTGCTACTGTTGGTGAGTGATAAAATGTAATGGGAATATATTTATCGTCGTCCAGTTTTCAGCTATGTCAATTTTTGATTGTGCGCTAACTTAATAATGAGGCGATTGGAGAAATGTCAAAAGCACTCCCTGTTCATTAATTTGAAGATGTCCTCACATGGCTTCAGCGGTTTAAGTGCTGCATATAACGAGATCCCGGTGCTTCGTTAGCAGTTCTTGTGTGTGCCCTCTTTAAGTCCAGAGACAGTGGGGTGAAATAAATCATTTTTATCATGTGCTCCAGCTGTGTTCTCTTTCCTTAGCTACAATCCTCCAGATGGCGGTAGCCTCATTAAGTCGAAGCGTTTCTGGCCCTTTTAGAACAACTCACTAAGCAAGAATTTACTTGAGTGATTGGTTGACACCTTAACACAAACTATAGGCCTACATTCTAGTCATGGAAAGTACATGTTTTTTTTACCTGGCGTCTAGTCTTACATCTGTTTAAGTAAATAAGTGAAATTATCTGGCTATTAGTTTAAAAGAGACTACATCAACTGTACAGAGATGCTAAATAAAACGGCTCCCAATACTGTTAACTATTAATTTGCCTTTGTTTAGGAGTTATCGCATGGGTTCCAAGTCTAATTCGTTGCCCATGCTAAGCAAAGAACAAAGAATTCAAAGAGATTTTCTGTGTGAAGGAAAGGTCCTGATGAGAAGCAGCAATGCGCCTAACTTGCTGAAAATAAACTTAGCCTAGCTGGTCTATGCATCTAGCTGTGTATCTACTGAGAGTTGGCGATACCATTCAATCTCTGCTGGTGGGTGATATGGGGACGGAGGTTCCTGAAAGATTTAATAGTCAATCTGAATGAAAAGCGGCATCATTTAGGCCAAACTGACATCTTCCATAAACATGCTATATTTACCTGGATATCTGGAGAAAGGAAATCATGGTTTTCATTTGCCCCTTTCACACACAATGCATATCTGAGTGTCTTATCTAACGGTTGAAGAGACTGGTATTTTGCAAATGATGGTGACTGTAGACGAATGGTAATGCACAGATGTGCCACACCCATAGCACCTGGTCCAATGTTAATGCAAGGGTGGGACTTCTGCATTTGTATGTAGGAACATATAAGAAGTTCTTGTTTCTTATATATTTATGTGAGGTGTATTCTGAGTTGTCATTTATCCTGATGTTAATATCAAAATGTAGATAACATGTTAGTGAAAAGTATACTGAAATCCCTGGTCTTATGTGTGCTTGCCTCTCTTACTTCAACTAACTGGTTGACCATATCAGTTGCGTCCTCAAACAGAAACTCAATAAGTACATTGTTAATTCAATCAGTAAACTATTCATTCACCATTAGAGCACCCTGTGTGGTCTTAAAGTGTTCACCACAATGCACTGTTGGACTTGAAGCTGTCTACCAATATCAACTAGGAATTTCAAATTCAGTTTTGCCAACACCATTCATGCGTGCCTGGCCCCCACATATCTGCCCCTCTCACATAAAGGAAATTGGGTTGTTTGTTGTTATAGCAAAGAGTTAACCTCTGCTCATTTGTTCTCCAACAAACAAAACCTGGTTATGTCTCCAGTCTCTGCGTTACAGCCTGACCAAATCCACCCTAATGTGGAAATACTGACTCACACCATACACCTTCCACTTTCACCTACTCACTGACTGAGTATTGACAGGACATCACAGGTGGCTACAGCAATCCATTTTATGGAGTATACTAGCCCACATATCTCTCCACACAACCCTCCCTTTCTCAACATTCTCAAACATCACCTGAACCAAACCCAAGTGTTCCTCTCTGTAGCGGCCAGATGATGGCGCTGTGCTGCATGGCTCCATGTGCAAGGCTGAACTGCCATTGGATCCTTTGACTCTGGCAAAGTCACCTCCAGGCTTGCCTTAGCACATCTCAATTTCCCCAACAAGCTAGTCATTGATAACTCCAAAATCAATTTCTGAACTGCTACCATATACATAGCAACAACCCAAACTGTAAATTTACCTCAGTGGTGTTGATAGCCTTGACAGTGTATTTTGTAATTTCTACTTCCTATTTTTCTGTCCTATGCCACTCAACATTGAGTTATACCACCTGTGTAAGCTTTTTAACAGTCTCTCTGATGTGGAACAAATTATCTCTTCATCATGAAAGTGTTCTACCAGCTTTCCTGTACTAATAGATAGACGTCCACATTTGTTGGGTTTAACCTTCAGCCTTGCCCATTTCAGATTATCATTTCATTTAGCTAACAGCCACAGAGTACATGGATCTTTCTCCTATATTCTCCTATATGGCTGACTTGTTATGTTCACAATTATCCATTATTTACTAATGAAATATTTTGTCATGCTGTTAAAAGATTTTTCAATTTTAATTGACTACATATCTAATGCTCAGCACTCCAATGAATGGACTAAAATTTTGATTTGAAAGATTACACAGGTTGATAAGGACAAAATGCACTTTAACCATCTGCCATCACTTGTCTTTAACCCTCAAGGGCATCACCAAGCATCTCGGTACTGGATCCTCTGTGATTGCCTGTCTGACCTTAGCATTAGCCTGTTAAAACTCACACCGTCAGGCCTACGGAAGTGAAGGTAGTCTTAGCTCACTGAAATCGAACCTGTAACATTTAAATTCATGTACAGTAGACATTTATTACATAGAAATTACATTACAAATTATATTACAAATACAAACAAGAGAAAGTAATCTGAGCAATAATAGTACGCTCTAGGTTTTGTTTTGTGGTATTACTATTAAGTTGATGGTAGAAATTACAATTACTCTGATATTTTCAGTGAAATGAGTAGATTGTGTCTCCTTTTTATTATCAGATGTGGGCTGATTGGGTGCACTACAACATAGTGAATAGTGTTCATCCAGCATTAGTTAGTGCTTGTTATTTTAATGTATTTCTTCTTATCAGAGCAAGTCAGCTGTCAGTGAGGCTACGGCTCATACAGAAACAGTCTTTGTGTGTGGCAGTTTTTAGGATAGACATGGAACATGAATTTGATACAGTTGTGAAAGGTCACAGTTTTCATGCTCCACAGAATCCCACTACACCAACAAATCTTATTCTCAGGAAAGTGTATGTCTCATTGTGCACTGCAATGCAAGCTTATAAGGAGCTACCTGCAGTAGATAAAGATAAAGAACATCAAAATATTTTCTGATCTTGATGGATTATGGGTCGAATAAACTGCAATATTCATAGTTGTTTAGGAGACAGAAGTGCACATTAGTTTTCACATAGTGGATTTTATGTTATTTGCTTTCATCTCCCCTTCACATGACTACATGAACTTGGCAATGTTCTAAAAAAGTAGCTATCTTACAATAACATACCTTTAAAATGATTTTGAATTCAAATTCACACCTGAAAAAAATCAACTTACAAGATTTCCTTCATCTGTCTTCATCCAGGCTAATAGTTCCCAGTTTTTGATCAAAAGGATTTATGGTGGATAGGCTAAAACAACTAAACTGTTAGATGCTACACATACTTACACCAGCACCTGGATATAGTCTCCTACTGAGTTATGAGTGGAAGATCTTCATCCAATCATAACGTTGGATTAAATATTTTAGTCAGTAGCAATATCTGTTGATTAATTTGATCTACATGTTGCATTTCATTTCAGTTACAGCCATTCTTTTTGCACAGTTATGTAATGTTGTATCTGCACTTGTTTTGTCTGTAGGAACAGGTACTTTTGGTCGTGTGGCTCTTGTCAGAGATCGGAGAACAAGGTGCTATTATGCACTGAAGTCCATGAAGATTGCAGATGTGATTAGGTTAAAACAAGAACAACATGCCCACAATGAAAAAGAGGTTCTTATGGAGGTGAACCACCCCTTCCTCATCCGACTGTGAGTCCCTGCTTGGTTGTCAATAGTTCGATTGGTCTAAAGGAAAAGCTTACTTCAGTAAGGCAACACAAGTCATCTTTAGCTATTTACACTATATTGTCAAGTTCCTCTGGAGTAAATCAAAGTGATTGTTTAGCCACAGTATCAGACAGATGGATTTACATTGTGAACATACTTAAAGTGTATGTGTCAGTAAGCAGAATAGAACTCTTTCACATCTGGTGTGGGGGCCTCACTTGAGAGACCTCAAACAAAGGAAAAAATCAGTTGAAGCTGCGCCATGTCTTGTCAAATATACTGTTGATGGTGCTGTCATTTACCACATTTAAAATGTGAATCATCCACAGCCTAGAGTTTTATGTATTAAGATTTTTACAGAAGTGACTTCCATGATGCTTTTAATTTTAGGCTGATAGCACTATGAAACAACACTGAATGAATGGAGGCATTTGTGCTCTTAGGTATTGGACCCATCACGATGAGCGCTGTCTCTACATGCTGATGGAGTATATGCCTGGGGGAGAGCTATTCAGCTATCTACGCAGCAAGGGCAAGTTCAACAATAACACTGGACTCTTCTTCTCAGCGGAGATTGTGTGTGCCATAGAGTATATGCACGCGATGGAGATAGTATACAGAGACTTGAAGCCTGAGAATATACTACTGGACTGTGAGGGGCACATCAAGCTTACAGACTTTGGCTTTGCTAAAAAACTTGTGGACAGGTATGGATTACTTAATCATCACCACTGTTGACATACTTTAGGTCCAATCCATAATGACATAACTAAATGACAGTTTCTCCCTATGAACGTTTATTTGATTTCCAACTCAGATAGAGCACATTGTGTAGAGAACCGATTTTCAAAGCTGTCCTAGATGAACCTGTATGATCACTGTAGGCCAATGAAAGTGACAGCTGGCACTGGGTTGTACTCTTTACATGATTCCACCAAGTGCCCACACTTAGCTTCATATGGAGGTTGAGCAACTCCTCAAAGTGGAGATTGGCATTTTCCAGTAATACATCTGTTGCCAACTAAGATCTGTCTGTCACAGTTTGAAAACCCAACCAACACCTTCACCACAGGCATGATTTATAATTATAAGTTATCATTTTAGATTTTAGGTTTCTTTCACTGAAGAATGCGAGGGCTCACCGGTTTAATTTATTCTGGCATTTAATGCAGCTAACACAGTCCTAAAATCTGCTAATGGATGAGTGGAGTCTTCTCAGCCATGACTCACAGACTAAGTAGACAGACTAAGTAGACAGGATATTCTGTTCAGTGCAGTATGCGTCACTAGTGCCATCCAGTGGATGTAAGCCTGAGCATGATAATAATTCTGCCAACTAATATGAAATTAGCAGCAGTCACACGACATGATAGTACAGAGTCAACAGAGGCAGACAGAAATCACATGAACATTACACCTGAGATAGAGATAGATAGATTCTGTTTTACACATTGGGGGAAAATGCCTCTGCTCTGCATGTTTTAAAAGATTCTGTTTCATGGAGACTTACACACATGTCACAGGAGATACTGCACATGTATAGATCTTTGTTAGACATTACATGGTTGAAATGAGTGAACTAATGCTGATGCTCAAGACCATATGTTTGCTATATGATGACATGTTATTTGATCGTTAAGTCAAACTAATGCTAATACTCTGTTCTGTTGGAGCTCTGTGCATAACACTGACATTGCAAATGATGGTTGCACTTTGACAGACTCTTCCTCTCTATATCTAAATAGAACCTGGACTCTGTGCGGTACACCAGAGTACTTGGCCCCAGAGGTCATTCAGGGCAAAGGTCACGGAACAGCAGTGGACTGGTGGGCCCTGGGGGTGCTCATCTTCGAGATGCTTTCTGGGTAAGTTAACCCTCTTTTAAAATAATGATATTGGCCAAAAGCCGTCCTGACGGTATTGTATGTCCCATCAACTAGGGCAGCCATAGTAGACGCTCGACTCCCATGGTAGGACAGACGTCCACAGTATGGTACAGTCATTTGGGTGTCGTGATGTGAAATGGCAGGAAGCCTCTCAGACAGCACTACTAAAGCAGCACTGCCTGGCGGATAGTTTGCCTCAGTATCCACTGTTCAGATGCCAAGTCAGCCATTGTGCTGTGCTGGACAGAAAAGAGGTTCATTCAGAGTTGTAAGGCTCATGTGTCAGCGTCTCTGTAAAGTGTGGTATCCTTACCAGCGTGGGATTATTAGTCTTTAAATAATATTACTGTTGTTTGTCCAATTCCAGACTATGAAATGAGTAATCCAATATGCATCTGGGAGGTAAGTCAGTATGATAGAGTTTATTAGACCCCGCTGGTGTCATTAAGGATAGTGACGATCTTACTAAATGAAAAGATGGCTGAGGTGAAATAGTTTCCCTCAGAACTTCGATTCAGATTGTGAAACTCGATTGTGAAATAATTTTCTGTTCTGCTTTGATTGTCTTGGAATTCAACAAAGGTATATTCATATGGCACGGCAAGATATGACATGATATGATAGATTATACAATATGTTTTTGACCATTATGATGTGATTGGTTTAGGAACAAGCTTAAAAACTATGCCCTCCTACCACCAGAGGTCATTATAGTGCTATAATTGAGATCCACAGCGCGGCACCCACTGAAATCAGAGGCAACTGATTGACATTTTCTAAACCCTGTGGTAGTCCACGTAATTACAGCATCTAAGAATTGCAACTAAATGGTTTATGTCATAATCAGACTATTTATATATGAAGGCTCATATCAGTGGAAAAAAAAACTCTTGCCCCGAAAATTTGATAGCCATGTTAGCTTAAAGGATTTGGGTAAATTGGGTTTGACTGGCCTACATTCATACAGCTTGGCCGTGGAGTAAATGACCTTAATTTCCTACAAATGAGCGCCGGATGTTTGGATGAACGTGCTTATCGTGATGCCAATGATCACTGGCTTGGGACTGCGTTTCTTACTCAGGAAGAGGTTATAGTAGATTGAGTGTAAAATGTTTAGCACATTTAGAATAAGAGGGATTTTTATAGCCGATTTTATGGCGGTGCTCAGAGAACCCCCGCACACTGACCCAGACAGAGACTACATAGAGACTCCGACAGTCCTCTCTCCATGTATGTGGAGCTCAGTGCTGACTTTGTGTTAATGCCTCTGCACAGGTAAACATCTAAAGTGTATTGGATTTCAGCCATAACAAAAGTGCTAATGAGTTTAATAAAAAAGAACAACATCTCTCAACGTATACCTTTCATGAGTGTCCTAAAAAGGAGCCATTCTCACCTCATCTAGGTCACATTACATCGACCTACAGGCTAAGAGACACATGGACGGCACACATCCTGTGTCTATTGGCGTGGACTCTGCACTTTCACTGATTATGCTAAGAAAGAGACACTACATACTGTGTATCCCTTTTGACAAGCTAAACGTCTGCTTCTTCTATTGAAAATGTCATGGCATCAAAATGGCGTTTTCCATTCATTCACCCCTGATTTCTAGATTGACCTCCTCGTCACACCCGTGCCCCCGTGAGCCACTGATGGCTCCAGCTGATGCCCCCCCCCCCCAGCAGTCTGACTCCCCCGGCCTAATCTCTGTGTACCTTTCACAGGCCCTGTGTGTTCCTCTGACCCCATTCCCCTGTCGAGTGGCCCATGTGTGGCGGCGGCGGCAGGGCAGGAGACCATGTTATCCTTGGCTTCCAGTCTGCTCCTTCTTGGCAATGGCTCAAAAAGGAAGGAAGTTTGGCTTTCCATGGTTTTCCTCTGTCATGCGAGCAAATAAGATGTACAGTCTTAAGAGAAGGCAGAGCCACACCAAGTTAGTGTGGGAACTGGCAAACAAGTTCCCTGGTGTTATTTTATTTATCTGTGCTGACTCTCTGCTCTGAGATGGGTGAAGCACTTAATCCAGGATGACATGAAGGAAGAGAGTTGAGCATGACACCATTGCTTTTTAACTGCCTTGAGCGTTTGCAAACACATGAATCGTCCTGACCTCTTTAGCCTTGGATCACCAAAGGTAAAGGCTGCCAGCCTCCTTATATGAAGCAAACACAACCCACCGCGTCCGCTCACAGTAAATCAGGCTTACTTTGAAGTGTTTGCCCCTTAAGTGAATGTCCTTTGCCCCTGTGGTTCTGGGGAGCTCAGGCGTCTTCCTCAGAAGCCAAGACTAATGTTCTCTAAATTCTTAGGTTTGGAAACCTTTATAATGGCATACTTGTTTTGTCAAAGGTCTCATACTTGCACCCTGAAATATTTAACAAGTCTTTCCGAAAACCACCTCTTATTCCCTAAGGTGAGGTGATGCTTCAGCTTTAGTCATGGCCCTTTCCACATTACGTAATGCTCAACATCTGGGTCACCTCTGACTAAGCCACCCAAATGCCTCATGATTTCAGATTTTCATGTCTAAATAGTTTGAAATATCTCTATAGTTGCACTGTACTGGCTTCAAACAGTCATCCACAGAGATCCAATTTTGGTGGTAAAAACTGTTTTAAATCTCAAAACAAACATGATTTATGACAACTGCGCTACTGAAAATATGTAGGGGTGCCTCAGCTGTCAATGCATCATTTAACTCCCATTTCATTGTCATTTCTAGGTGCTTTATATACTATAGGTACTGTTTGGAAGTACTCTGTATTTTGTACTCTGTAAGCTCTCACATCCACACACAGCGGTATGTGAATATTCTAACAATAATGCCTAACTATACAGAATATGTTCTGATTTAAAGAGTTATGTGTTATTTAAATGAAAACAACTGTGCTTACCTCGGGTAGAGTCTAACCCTGAACTGGGGATTTACTCTGAGGTCCACGAAAGAGTAATGTTGGCCAAGGCACAGGTGTTACATAAATACAGAGGGCTTGCATAACATTGTGAAAGTCTGCGCTGCACGGCCATCTATTAGGAGCTGCTTGAATAATAACCGTCTGGACAGATCTGGTGCTGGCACTTGACTCCTTCATGTCCAGACTGGGCTGGCAGAGTGGTCCTGTCCTCTCACACTCCAGACGGCCTCCTCCTCCATTTTTGCCATGCCTCTGACTTTTTTCATCCTGTAGAAGTCATTTGTACCGTTAGTCTGTCGCCCACTGACCCACAAACTAGATTTAGAGAGACCTCTGGGACGCACAGAGCGCTGGTGTTCATAGTGTGTTTAGAAGCCCTCCCCTGGAAAAGCCATTAAGCCTTGTGCATTACCGTCCCTTGGCCAAAAATTCATTAAAAGGTCATAACGACTCCTTTTACTGTTGGACCTCTGAATCAAATGACTATTCAGCTATTTCCGTTGTAGATTAGCAAATGTTCTTTTTATACTAAATTCTGGGACAGTAAGATGTAAACTATCAACTATAAAATCAACCATAAAACCATAAGATCCTATAAATTATCACAAATAGGCCTGAATACTCTTTTGTACTATTTTGCCAGTTTGATGCCAGTTTTTGTTTGTTTTTTACAAAACAAGGCTGACTGCTGTCAGTTTTGTATTGCACAAACGACTCACTGCAACACACACGTGTTATATACTGTATGTAGGCGACACAGGACACACACGCACACGCAGGCCTGAGGTCGCCGTGAATTCAACTTCTGCCTTTAACCCATCCCGGATCGTCCCTCCTCCAGGATCTTCCAGGAGCAGTGGGCAGCTTCTCAGCGCCCGGGGACCAATTGAACCGTCCGTCTCGGTCAGGGACGGACAGGAGTGTTTTGTTCTTTTTGCATGTTTTTCTGTTGGGGTTCTTAGTGGAGGAAACCCCTTGTGAACCCCCTTGTGTTTGTTTGCACCTGTGTCTTTTTGAAAATTATATATTTCCAGAGGAGGACTACATAGAAAAAAAATGCAATGTCAATTAATACGGAAAAGCACACAGTGCTTATAGTTATTATTAATATAAGTGTCATTGACTTGAATACAGCTCCTGATTGACAAGCAAAAAGAAACTCTGGGTTTATATTCACATTCACAGAAATGGGCTTACCTATATTTTTAAATCTCAATAATTTGTCAACTGTCTTGTTGGCGGATGTATATGAAAACATGTCCAAATGGGAGAGATATCATGTATCACTAAATGCTCATCTATATGCTGACTGTTCTGGCAATACAGCTGTCAGGTTTCGGTGCCTTGTTCCAAGATGGTGGATGTGATTAATGTGCTTATTTCCAATGCATATTTTACAGTAATGTCCTTCTATGAATCATTTAATCCCACTAGTACGTTTTCAGCCATTCGCTAAGTGATGTGTGTGTGTGATTTATGCTCCTTGCTTTCTGTTTTAGGCATCCTCCCTTTTTTGATGACAACCCTTTTGGCATTTATCAAAAGGTTCTTTCTGGCAAGATGGACTGTCCCCGCCATCTGGACTTCTATGTGAAGTAAGAGCAGAGGAGTGTCTGATGGTGAAAATGCCTCGGTTTCTAAGAAACGTCTGATTTAAGTTATGTCTCACCTGTTCATCATTGGTGGACTTACAAAGGAAAAGAAGTTAGATCCTGCTAGTAGGCTCCTCATTCTTAATGAACCCCCAGGGATATAGTTGTTATTTTTATCAGATCCTGGTAATGTAGTTATGCACAGTGTTTATTGTGCTCCTGATGCTAATGAGAAGTGACCACCAAATAGCCCAACATAGAACTCCCTCGTGTATCTGGTGTGTGTTGTAGTTCCAAGCCATACACGCTTATGTTGAAATCAGTCAGCTAGCTGCTAGAATTATTCAGAGAAATTGCAGGTGTGGAGAGAGATTCTTTTTTTAAGAAGTGACAACATACAGCAACCTGTGCATTGTGCAGGATAATATTGAATGTCATATGTGTGTGGAGAGGCGATTTATTACATGCATATAATTCACTGGAGATATTCAATTTGAATGCGGTATAATGGGATCAGATACTAAACTGCATGAAGTATTGTGAAATGTGTCCACTGAGCTGAATTTAGCGTTATATATATCTAAGGAATTGCCATCAACCTTCCACAGCTTCTGCCTTTGCCTTGACAGAAAGGCTGTCAGGTTACATCACATTAATCTAGATTTGGACAGCTGCAGGAAGAGCTTTGGGAAGAACAACAATCAACAATAAGAATTATAGTCGATCCACTTTCCTTTCAGCTGTCGAAATAAAATCCATACCGTAGATGTTTGATCTCCTCAAATCTTTTCTGTCAGCTGTGAATCATTTTTAGTGATGTGAGACGCAGACTTACATATGCAGAAAACAGTTAAGGCACAAAAAATGGGGAAGCTTTGATGAAATGTCTATCATGTGTAGTTGAAAGTAGGACAGCTGGCATTATCAAAGAAATATATCAAAAAAACCTTCAGGACTTCCTGTTCCTTAAGATATGTGTTGACACATCTCTGGCAAACAGCAAATGTAGCAATAATATTTTCGAACATTAGCTGACAGCTGTCACAATGCTCTGGAAAAATGGAGAAGAATAAGAAACAGGACTGGAATATTCATGCGGTACACATTTGAGAGCCTGTCACGTGACTAGGGGATTTACACAGTTTCATCTGTATTTCTTCTCATTCTACACTCAAGCACTCTTTTCCTGTCTTCTGCTTCTTAAAGAATCATGTTCATGTTTAAGTAGGCATTGTGGCTGACCACTTCACTTCACCACTCAATTTCTTGTCTGTTTTTAGAGACCTCCTCAAGAAGTTACTTGTTGTTGACAAAACCAAGCGGCTGGGGAACCTGAGAGTAAGTGGACACTGTAGCACTGTGAACCCTAACCCAAAGAGCACCTATCGCATGCCACTCCATTCTTTCCTCCTGTCGTGACCTGGAACAACAAACCCGTTTGAAAGAAAAAGTTTCAAAGCAGATTGCTCCCCCACTTCCCTCCCAGCATGAGAGCTAGCAGCCAGTGTTGTTTTTCAGCTGTTTGTGCGTTTTGGAGCTGACTGACCTCCGCAGTCTGTGAGATTTATGGGCTGAGGCGTGTCGCTGCATGTCCAGAAGCTGCCTCTGATGTATTTTATGATGGCCATTAATGAGCCTCGGCACCACTGAGGTCAAGTACATTTAACCCTTTGTGGTGCACAATTGAGCCGTCATGGGTCAGTATTATTGATGTTTGGGGATTGTGGTATGTTGGGCCTGTGAAGAGCCACAAGGTCTACGCCATGCCTACAAAGCACCCAACAGTGGGAGATAAAGACACAAGGTCTACACCATGCCTACAAAGCACCCAACAGTGGGAGATAAAGACACAAGGTCTACACCATGCCTACAATGCATCCAGCAGTGGGAGATAAAGACACAAGGTCTACACCATGCCTACAACGCATCCAGCAGTGGGAGATAAAGACACAAGTTCTACGCCATGCCTGAATAGCATCCAGCAGTGGGAGATAAAGACACAAGTTCTACGCCATGCCTGAATAGCATCCAGCAGTGGGAGATAAAGACACAAGTTCTACGCCATGCCTGAATAGCATCCAACAGAGAAAGAGAGGTCTCAGAGAAAGAGAGGTCGCTTTTCCATTGAAGGAGGCAACCATTTTGCCTGAGAGTTTTTTTTTTTTTGTGGCCTCACCTCTGGCGCTGTGGCCCAGCTGAGGGTGTCTGTGTTAACACTAGTCATGGTCAGAGGTCGTGGAGTTCTCACCCCTGTCTGAGTCCATGTCAGCTCTGTCCTTCCAGTGAGGTGCCCCACTGTCCACATGCTCAGCTTGATGTCTTCAGGGAATGGCTGAATGGCTGGAATGAAGCACAGGTTATGTTCCAAGTACAGTGTATATTGAACAAGTCATGATTACTCCCATGGAAAAAAATGAGAATAATTGGATTCTTTGCTGTTATTTTTTGAGAATAATTGGATTCATTTTGCCTAGTTTGTAAGACTGTCGAGTGAAACAATACGGTATATCCGTTTATGAGGGAAATAATGTTCTGGAATGCACTGTTTTTAGTCTTCCCCTGAGGTTTTTACATATAAAAACTAAACATGGAGTGGTTGTATATATGGTAGCAACAGTTAAGTTATTTGTGCGTCCCAAGGTATATTCTGAGATTTTAACCTTTTCATTTGTTAAGTAATTAAGCTTAGCTATAGTAACACACGAGAAAAGAAAATAATTCCAACCTGTTCCAACCCCCTTAACGTGTTATACCCCCCATTGTGGCTCTGTCATGGTCGAGTTTGATACCTTTTCTATGACTGGACTGAAACATGTGAAAGCTAGTATATTGCACTGCTAAAACAATAAGGCACAGTCTTATCCTCTGTGTAAAATCACTACAGTCTGACAAGAACAATGCTGTTTTAAAGATGGCTTCCAAGTGCATGTGTCAACCAATGCACAACATCAGTGCCTGCAGAGAATGAATAGTAATTACTGAAGTTTGACTCAAAACAAAACGAGTATTGACATTTTTGTATCTTCAGTTGTCAAAGCCTGGCTCGGGCCAATTACTCTAGGGTATTCAACTTTTCTTCCCATTTTATGAGATTAATGTCTGAGGAAAGAATTCACTTGAGTTTAGATGTCACTGACTTCAAGTAATGTCCCTGACAATAACACTGAATCCAAAGCTTACAACAAACACAAAAGCGCAGCCTATAGTAAATGCCGTCAGCAGTTATTGAAACTGTTAGGTGAAAAGTCACTCAAGTTACCTCAGGACTCCGGAGGTGCATATAAGTTTATTTATTAGACAACAACAACAAGCTCGTTGGGCTCACCAACGTCCTGGAAGGACAGAGAAAAGCACGGGCCCTCTCTCAGAGCAATATTAAACACATCGCACAAGGTTTATATAGATAGAAGTTTATCTGATGCTGACGCCATAAATGTTTAACATCTCAGTCATTCTAGGTCCGTGACTGAGCTTCTTGACTTCCAAGGATGTCTGTTCTTCCCAGGGTCGAGAGCACATTTCGACCCTGTCACCAATGAGCTCACCCAAACATGCTCTTGCACATATGCAGACTAAGTGGCACCTAATAATCTAAGTTACACACACACAGAAACACAGAAAAGCCATGTTCCTGCTTACATAAGCACATGATTCATACAAGGTATATATTAATAGAAGGCACTTGATTAATATATTCTGAAGTCATTAACAGTGTTTCGAAATGATCTCCATCAGAAACCTTTCCACAATAATGCCCTTTAAGAGGAAATGGTAACCCCTGTGTTAATTAGGCAGCCCCAGCACTAGTAGCAGTGCCACATCTATGAAACAGCAGCAGAATCACCAGGCATGGGGACCAGTAGTCTGTCTGCATTTCTACATTAGGCTTACATATTAACTTTTACTGAGTGTCCACAAATTGTACAGATTAACCCCCATTTAAATAGCTTATAATACATACAATTTTACGGATTATAAAAAAACGTGGTTAAAAATGTTTTGGGTGCTAGTGGATTTGAGGGTGATAACACATGAACACACACACACACACACACACGAACACACACTATGATAAACAAACTACAGCTGGATGCTTCTTCCGGAAGTTTCTCACATTATCACTTATTGTTCAAGCAGTAATTCTTATTCATATGAAAATTATTAGGCCTTTGTATTGTTGCCCAATAATAATAAGTACATTCATTCTTCTCAGCTACCTTACAGTAAACTGGTAGGCATCCGAAGGGATTGACGTGTATGAATAGGTGCTTTCACTCCCAGGAAATGTTTGCCAGGAAGACGTTTCAGAACAAAGCCTGTTGGTAGCATTCAGTTCTAGTTAGCAGGCCACATCAAGGGCTTTTCCCAGGAAGGAGTTGTAACTTGAATAATCCTCCTCTTTGTCATGACTTCACATTCATTTTGTTGAAGTGAGTATGCAAGTTGAGTAAGCCCCGCTCATTGTGGCTGATGGTTGTGCTGTGTTTGTCATGTTAGAGTAAAATAGACAGCTTTTAAAAGCTAAAACCTCTCACTCACAAATTTCCCAGAGAAGCCCAAAGCTAGCATTCTGAGGTGAAGGGCTACACTAGCCAGTCATTATGTTTTCTGTTGTAATAAGGATCATTTGAATTCCCATGTGCATTTACTGTGGGGCAGCGCTACCACACATTTGGTTGCAAAAGTATTTGTGATTCAACCAACTTTGACTATGTATTTGAGCGTTATATTATACATCAAAGTCTAGTTTTATATCTATTTTTACAGTTACTTATATTTAAATAAAACGTGCCCTTTATGTAGGACACGCTGGGACACAGAACACAGAGGGAAAGGGAAGATTCTCTGGGCAGATTCTCTGGAACATCTGGTGCTCAAACTGTGTTTGTGTCTGTCTCTGTGTTGGTTTATCATGCCTCTAGGAAGTTCTCCCCAAGCTAGCACAGGGCAATTCAGTGCTTTCTCAGAGAGGTGATCCAAGTGTGCATACAGTGTAGTCATTGAGATAGCAGCTGTGTTGACACAGATTACTGTGGAGAAGCACTCTTAACACCCCGCTCTCCATAAGCAATGTACAAAGTTGGCAGATCGCCCACAAGATCCATATAAATTGCTATGTCTTTAGAGGAACTGTAGGTTTATGTCATCATGCCTTACACACTTTACATAGCATTTGTGACCAAGAATGAACTGGTTCACAGGTAGTGTGCAGTGGTCACTACATGGGTCATGGAAGAAATGTTGTCCTTTAGTGTGAAGGTAACCTCCTAAGAAGCCTTGCTCTGCAAATAGATGTCTCCCCACTTGCTGTGTACACTTACTGTGTACTTAATCCCATTATTTCCACAAACATTCCGATGTGTTAATTAGCCTATGCTATCTGTTGTTGTCATAGGATTGATAGCAAGTTTTTTTTTTTTTTTTACTTTTTTTTGTAAGTGTGTGCTATCAGTGAGGTGGTTAAAAATAAGGTGGCTGAATATTCCCAGATGGGTAGGTGCTTGGTAAATGTGCTTTAGATACGGAGTGGGGCTTGTGAGAGAGGAACTGTGACTGTCAGCTGAAGATTCCCAGAATCCTCACGGCCAGGCACAGGCCAGGAACAAAGACAAACTGTGGGGGATCACTTTATCATCATTTGCGTTATGCCTCCTCCTCTGAACTTTCCCACGGAAACACAACAGTAAGTGGGGACTTAGCCACCAGACCAGGCTCAGTGGAAACAAAGAGCCGTGCTCCTACATGCATGAGTTCTAATAATATACTAGTCCTCGGGAATGATTTAGGATGTTGACTTATAACATATATTGAAGAGAGAATAGTTTGATTCTTTTTTTAAGTATAAATAAATATCTTTACATTTAAATTACAGTAAGATGAATTGCTAAAGGAAGATGAATTCTATCTTCACAGAATGGAGCTGATGATGTAAAGAGACATCGATGGTTCAAGCCTATTGACTGGGAAGCTGTACCACAAAGAAGAATGAAGGTGATTTAGAAATTCTCACTTTATGTTGGGAGATCAGTTTTCATCTGTTGCAAAGTGAAATCAACTTAGATTTAAGTATTTTAAAGTGCCTTGGTATTCATTTCTAATCCTGCAGAGAGTGTGCAAAGCCTTTATTCTTCAGTTAAACAGTGCAGTAGATCTGACTGCATCCCTGTGTGTCCCTCTTGATATCCCTTTATCTAGCCACCCATCATTCCCAAGGTCACCCATGAAGGAGACACATCAAACTTTGACTCCTACCCTGAGGAGAAGAGGAGGAGGGAGCCACCTGTATCTCCAAAGGACCTAGAGACATTCAAGAACTTCTGAATCGCCCTTTCATTTTTTTCTCACACAGTATTACGGCTGCAAGGTACTAAAGCTGTAGAGGAAAAGGAGAGGTTTCTATTCTTCACTGACCTGCGGAAGGGTCAGTTGAGTGGGAGGGGGATCTACTGGAACACGGCTTGACAGTGCATGTGCAGATTGTTGTCAGTTGCTCTTTTAAGTAGGACACAAAGCAGATGTGGCCAGGAGTTACACATAGTTTCTCTTTCCTAGAGTATCAGGAGAGACCCGAGCAGAGACATTTTTTTTGTAAGGAGAGACCTCTCCTCTTCTCTACAGTACCGTACTCACATGGTGTTTGATCAAGACCAGGACATGATGTTTGCCTTCAAACAAATGACAATGAAAATCAAACACCTAAACCTAAATGGCATCTACAGACAGTAGACTGTTTATCAAACCCAGTTTATAGTTTATAGAGGCACTGTTTAGAAATGTGGGACTGGAGGGGCATTTAGAGATGCTTAATGATTGCTCCTTGTGTCTTGCATTGTTTGAAGGGATCACATGCAATGGCATGTCTAAAAAAAAAGGTCTCTGTGGGCCACTCTCAGTCAGAGGGCTTTCACAGTCAGTCACAGTACTGAATTTGAATTTGTCTTACTGAAGATTATTTTTATTTCTGTGCTTTCCCCTCTCCAGTGTACCCACATTATTTAGGCCATCCCTCGTTTGCCTGCAGTCTGTTTAAGGGGGTTTGATCTTTTGGCCTCTGGTTACATACAGTAGGTTTAAGTGGACTATTCTAGACCTATTAAAAGTAATGAGCTCCTCTAAAGAGTGGTGGAGATGAGACCCTTTACTCTTTACAGGGCTCTCTCAGACACCCGGGGCATCTGGGGAACTTGCTCTGGGTCTAGCCGTTTCCATTAGGGGGACCGGCCTGAGGAAGTTAAGCTCGCCTGAAGACCATCGCCTCAGGAAGCTTGTTTACTGGCAGAATAAGCCATGCAGTCCCGCTATCAGTAATCTGCTTTGGTGCTGTACAGATTTCAGCAACAGCTTCTCAAGGCCATTAGTTGCACTGTGTTTCTTCTTCTTCCTGATGTTATGGTTATTTGAAGGACACTGTTTATTGTCTGTTCATCTTGACAAAACAAGCACACTGCAAAGGTTTAATAGTCGTGTCAAATTTCACAGATAAGTCAAAATCATTGAGAAATAATATGAAAACTACCTTACAAAGCTATAGAATTCTACAAATGGCATAGATAGTCCGACTGGCTCTCTTCACTCCAGAAGGTCTACATTTCAAGACTCTTCCTTTTTTGCTGCAGATGGACTTATATAATATCCCTGATTTATGTCTGTCTGTAGACAAATAAACATTTGCAAGGACAGCAAGTGGAAAATATAGTGGAGTTTATGGATGGTTGTCAGAGTCTTGAGAAGGAACAGCTTCTGCTTATTTGTAGCCAGATGTTTTTTAATTAAAGTGGCATCCCATCAGTCGTGGAACTTGTTCAGGAGTCTTGTGTCAAATGATAGAAGCTCTTAATGGAGTTCTTTCAAAGCCCCTAGCCTCCATATAGAGAGAAAGCCAAGCGTCCATGCAATCAGGGGACACTGGAGATGAATTGCTGTTTGATTGCTCAAACCGTTGGAGGCTGCTTGAGACTCATTGTAGCCAGATGTTGAGAAGGTACAAAGTCATCTCTCTCCAAAGAGTGATTGTCATCTTCACTCCTTCCAGTAGCAATAACCTGTAGAGCCTACTTACGCCAGTGATTAGACATGGTGGAAATTCTACAATTGTGTCCCCCCCTGTTCCCAGTAAACAGAGTTAATATATGCTCTGCAGCCTAGAATATTGCATGTTCCTGCTTACCATTTTGGTGAACAAATATACCAACTCTATTTCATGTTGGATAACAGGTAGGCTATGTTTTGTTGGCTAAGGGTGAACATTCTCATTTAACAAGGAGTTTTATGTGGCCCCTTCCATGTTTCTAGTGGCTGTTGGAGACTTGCATATAATATTCTGAACAGCACACAATCAGGATGAGGCTGGCAGTGCGGCCATCTGACATTTATATTGCCCCTGTATGTGGATATGTGGATAAATGATCAATGAATATTGTGTGGATGTAGGGCACATGAAGTGGACACAGGGACCTCATTGTGTGTTTATTTCAGCAGTGTGTGTGTGGGGGGGGGGGGTGTGTGTGGTGGTTTGAATTTAATATATGTTAATGGCCCAGTCATTAATAGTATTTTAATATTATAATGTTTAGCAGATCTTGGAACTATATGTAGTGTTTCTGAAGCATGTTAACTGGAATGCTGTGAACCTCTCATTTCCCTTCTTCTCTCTGGGTGCATTAGGCCTTGGCTAAATGAAATCTTTTGACTAATAGCTGCTGTAATAATCCAATTCTACTCTTGAATGTGAAAATGGGTTGCTAATGCCAAAAGGTGTTGAAGTTTCTCACATGTTTATTGTTAGTCAGGCCTCCTCTGTTTGAAATTGTTTCCCTGTGTGAGTAATTTGTCCTTGGTGGTCTGTGCTCCGACCCAAAGTGTGGTTGTGAGTGCACATGTATGCCAGCCGTGCAGAATACAGTGTGATCATGTGGCGTTTAGCACCAGCTTGGGCCTAATTTACCTCTGCACAGCAAAGTGCATTAAGTAACCTGCAATACAACTCTCTTTTCATTTACTTTTTATTTCCCCCCTCTCCCATCCACACTGAAAGCATTGAAAGAGCTCTCACAAAAGGCTAGAGTTATGTAAGCAGCACACTGGACAGGCGATCTTGTCTGGATGCTAACATACAGTTGGTACAAAGCTTATTTCAGCTCTCGGCATATCTTAGAACTGACATGCACATGCATTTCCCCATAAGCTGAGGTCAAACGTCTGTCTAACAGGCATTGCAGCTGTTGACCTTCATGCAAAACATGCATTCATTTAAAAACCATACATAGCTATAATTTTATAGTCAGTGAGACTAATTAGAACACCAGACTACACTATGACAGCTGGGGCCCTAATTTAAGGTTCACAGTTCAAACCACTGAAGAATGATCATTGCCACGGTCTTCACCATATTTAACATGTTGGCCTATGAGCCTAATAAACACGCATGAAATCAAGCAACATAGAATATTAGGGGAAATGATTTATGGATATTAAAGTGGAAAGGAACGTGAGGGGTTTAGTGGGGATGGGTAGTGTAAATCCCTTATGGGAACAAGTCCTGTTAGCACTTATGCGGTGGAGAACAGAGCGTGTGGTATATGCTTGTCAATCAGGAAACCAAAACTATTCAGACCGTCTTCCAAATATTTTCTCACAAACTAATGAAATACTTTTAATGGCAAAACTGTCCCAGCCACACTCCAACAGAATAACAGAAAAGTATTGTATCACACAACAATTTTGTAAAATAAAGTAATCCTTTTCAGGAAGTCCATGAAACACAGATGGTATTCCATATCCAGAGTGGATAACCCCAATTGCAAATAAACCAAGGTTAGATTCAAATAATATTCGAAATTTAGGAAACTATCAGATTAGTTGTTTCGGGCATCTACCTCAATTCATTTCCCTTTGTGCACATCCAATGCAAACCAAGTGGCCAGCAAGCCATAGGATAGAGAGAGGAGGTTCGTGATGGTGAGAAGTGAATGACGGGGGAAAGGAATGTATCGTCTACCTCGGCTTTTAAGGAATGATCCCATTTCTAGACAGAGATATTGTGCTTCTTCTCACACAAGGCCGGTCTTCAATGCCACTACACTGAGAGATGACATACCGATTTAGAACGGTGAATGGAAGAACACTGCATTCTAAACTGAGTGACTACTATGCTGTAAAATACAAAAACTTAATACTACTTTTGTGTCTCACATTTTGTTGTGCATTACCAAAGGCCGCAGTGAATGATACCCGGACTATTGTATTCACTGTCTGTGCTGCATAGAGCATGTTATGCCTAACTAGCGATTTGATTCCATATTTTGTTGAGTTAAATGATCGGTGGATCTAGTAACTCGGTAGTCAATGTTATTCTGTCAGACTGTGAAGAGATTCGATCAGATGGGCCTCCAGACATTGAAACCCAGGATGCAGGATACATTTCAAAGAAAGAAATAGCAGAGCACCCTCCTCAAAACTATATACATGAAACGCCTACATTTTTGATCAGACACACCCACATGAGGCATAGGTCTGCCCTCACAGGCACTTAAGTCTGTGCACATGTTACCAAATTACCACATGATTGTGCCCAAGTTCACGCGATGCCAGATCAATTGAAACAATGAAACGAATGGCTTCTCTAAGCTTTGCATAGGCCATGGCTGTCGTAGGCCCTCCAGAAATAGGTCTGTGTTTGGATGAGCACATGGCCACACTCATGCACACTCAGCAGTAGCCATTGCACCCAGCATGAGTCTTTATGTCCTGGTATGATTGTTTTTACACATTATAGCAGGACTGTCAGCAAGCTCTTCAAATATATCTCGCAGCAGTTCTGAACTTGTCAAAAAGTCTTCGCTATCTTTAGTCTTATTCAGTGCCTTAAATATGGCAGCATGTGCAACTATGCAGCTTCTATATAGTTTAGTGGAGAGCAACACAACAGCCCAGGACAGGAACCATTCAGGCTGATGTTCTGATGGGATATTGTGACATATTATTTCAATGAAAAGTGTTGTGGGCTGGGATATTTAAAATGGCAGACAATGAATGGTTTATTGCACTAGGTGATACAGGTAAAAGTCAGTGTCACATTGGGTTGACTGCTTTGTAGTTTGACATCACGCTCTTGACCCAGAGGACAATAGTTATGATAGTTCAGACAAACTTATCCATATGTTTCTCTTTATCCTAACAGTGGAAGTACAGTATGTTGGATAGGCCAAAGGAAAATTCAAAACACAATTTATATTTCTGTTCATCTCCCTTCCCAGAGCTGTGAACTGATATTACAGAACCATAAACAGTTTGCCTCATTCAGTGTCACGTTTTAAACTCTGGTAACTATGTCCATATTTCATTCAGGTTAAGGGCTGATTTATAGAGTAAGCACTAACAGATAACTACACCTATAGAGAAAGAATAGAATTTCCTTTCAGATGATGAAAAATAAATAACATTATCAATGTGATTAAGAAAATTATGGTTAGATTATTTCAAGCACTGTTTATTCCAATGAATAAAAAAACTGTTGATTAGCAGCATGTCTGTCATTTGTAAGCTCTTTGGCTTTTAAATATGAAATGTGTATATTACAAATGAAAATGTTGCATTACCTTGACTGGGCCGGGTTTCCCAATAACGATTAATCTTAAGCGGTTATGAATGTTCTCTACGAGGAATAAGTCCCTGTTAAGAAGCTCTTAGCCGTCTACGACTACTCTGGAGCTCACGTAAATCTACGAGCATTTTCGAGCACTGCTTATGTTAAGATGTTTTCAGGAGGCACTCCAACATTGTAAGATGATTTTTAAGAAGTATTCTACGATTCTACTTAGGCTTACGATGCTTTTGGGCAACCTGGCCCCGATCCGTGAAAGCACTGCCATATCTGTGCTGCTAAACAGGGATGACTGCATGCAACTGTATGAATGATAGAAAATGATTGGGCAGAATGTTGCTCTAATATGACATGTTGCTCCTGTAAAACCTGGAGAAATGAGCCCTGCAAAATGAGACGAATGGAGATCCTGTCACACAATGATTTAATATACTCTTATTTTTTGATACCCACATTTTGATATTTTGTGATTGGTGTTCCTTTCCTTTGATCCTCTGTGTAGTGTTTCTCTTGCTTCTCCTTTCATTTGACATTTTTTGTCTGTTTTCCACATTAAAAAGTTACCACAATTAAGTGGATACATATGTCAACAAAGCAGGCATCCTTCCATCAACTGAAATGAGCACATTAAACCCTCAGAGGACACCTGTTTGTGATTACAGTAAATTGCTCTAGACTTTGCTTCAGTACCCCAGCTTTGCTTCTTGGCCCCATAGCCCTGCTTGTTTGGATAAAAAAAAAAAAAATTGGCTTTGGTGATAGCAATAGAGCGGACAACAATGGGACCAATGGACACTATAACTAAACAGCCTGTTTTTTAAAACTGATAATGATGTACGGATTGAAATAGACACACTTAATTCATCACGTTAAACCCACGACCATGCATGAGAGGAGTACACTGTAAAAGTGCTTCGTTTTACTCTGTGACCTTGCACATATGAAGAAAATCTCTTTTGAGAATCAAAACCTGCTATTATCAGGTACGGGTCTTCTCATTTATGGCAGACGGTCTTGCCTATTAAATATTGAAAAGGATTGCATGGTAACCGATCTTCAAAGTCAAAGCATGCAGTATCTCTCAACCAAGGTCTTGGATTTAAGCCACCCCAGTCTCTGTGAGAGGGGCAGGGCCCTGGAAATATCCATGTCACTGAAGTGAGAACAATCTGATCGAGCAAGCAGACATTGTCTCATTCTCCAGTGATTCAGGTCTATTTCCTTTTCAAAAGTATCCCACACAAACCCCCAAGAAGGCACCTGCCCCTCTCCGGGACTACACTGGAACAGTCTGTGTCTGCCTTTGGAGAATGGATTAGGCTGTTGGTGTAGGGCCAGGTGACTCAGCCTAGAAGGGCCCGTATGGAACAGAAACACTGATATGTGACCGCTTGTCATGCAACATGGACTACAATAGGTGCACTGTAAAAAAAAAATTGTGGTTGACAGAACAGATTTTCTAGGCATGCATTTGGTTTTTTGAGTTGTCTTAACTTTAACTCAAAAGCCTAAATTTGTAGAACTCAAAATTTCTATGCAAGACAAGACAACTCAAAAAACCAAATGCATCACGTTGCCTAGAAAATCTGAGTTCTGTCAACCACTATTTTTTTTACAGTGTAGTCAAATCTCCCTGAACAGCAGATCATCAATTAATTCCTTCTTATTAACATATTTGTACATTATTTTTAAGATTCTGCCATTTCTAAAGTCTCACAAATTTGAAAAAAAAAACTAGAGCATAGAACAATAGCGCCTGTATTGAGCTGTGAGGTTCCAGTGGTGTCCTACTGATCTGCTGGAGCTAGCTGGGAGCTGAGAGAGGGTGCAAGCAGTGTCAGCCAGGCCAGGCCAGTGATACCCCAGACCCTGAAGCAGCCCAAACTCAGAGAGTGGAATGTGTTGTGTATCTGACGTGATGACTGCGAGTCTTGGGCCAAGGCTGTGACTTCAGATCCATCTCGCCACGCCAGATCTCCTGAGACAATTCGTGGAGGAAAGCTAATCAGGATGGAAATGAAACTGTCGTGCAGAAGATTCGAGCTGTCTGTGATTATTTGAAAAGGCCAGAGTTATTGGCTGTAGCCCCACAATATCATTTCCATGTGCAGGCCACCTCCATGAAGTTGCTACTAGATACTCATGCATTCTAGAATATTGCTAATATCAAAATACACCAGCAGTATCCAACCATACTTTCAGTCTTGTCTGGCCAGAAACATTTATCATGGTGATGAAATATCTCTTCATCTCTGACAGTGCTATGCATGGCTGGGGAAAAGTCTGTAGTCACGAGAAAGAAGCACAGTCTTCCACTCATCATTATGTAGTTTTTGTGGAAATCAAGTAAAATAAAGCCCTAATTACTGCATTCAATGAATTAGTTAAAACAGTGTCCACACTTGCTAAATCAAGCAAAGGTTGAAGAATTGTCCTTCCATCATTAGTTAAAACCCAAGGAACTGAAACAGAGATCTCTATGTGAGCATCTATAGTGATGGCATGAAACATATTAATATATACTGTATATGAATATAGCACAGCACTAGGAGCTGGCATGTGTCGTGTTCTGGACTAGAACATGTTGAGTGCCGATCCCCAAGCCTGCTCTCCATCATTAATGTTCCAGTGAGGTACAGCAGCAGAATCAGAGCCAGGATTTGAAAAGCAGACATTGCTTAAACTGTTTTCGAAGCTCAATGGTTTCCTTTTTTTATTATGATTTTCAAAAGCCACCTCCTTCACTCTACATGAACACTGAAGGGCTTTGGCCTGGACTCTTTTCTTCCACCACGCCCGCCATAGGTTCTTCAAGGAAAAGACATAGTTAATCAGGTCAGTTTATGCCTAAATTAAAACCCATTTCACAAAGTTGCCATTACGTAACACACTAGTTTTATATAAACCTAGACAAAGTGTTTTTGTACATATCATGGGTTTCACAAGAGTAATGGAGTAATCTACTTTGATGCTTAAAGGGTTACAGTAATAATATCTCAGCTTCAACTCACATACCTACTACTTTTTTTTAGATATTATTGGAATACAGAGGACTTGACAACCAGGCACAAATGACCAAACACAGGGTTAACATCTGACACATTTACAACTGAGTTTTACATTCCAGTTCACAGTCAAAGGAAACTGCCGCCTTCAAAATACAGACA
Organism: Clupea harengus; assembly: GCF_900700415.2. NCBI lineage: Eukaryota > Metazoa > Chordata > Actinopteri > Clupeiformes > Clupeidae > Clupea > Clupea harengus. The sequence goes on from NC_045153.1 coordinate 30,935,647, forward strand.
GGCAACTCAACAAATATGATAATTACCACAATTACCAGAACTACAAGTCATTCCATTTTACTATGCAGAAGTTAGTTTTTTTAAGTGTTCAAGCACTGTGAGGAATGATTCAGCTCAACACCCTTTTACTGCAAAGGACTCATTATTGCTATGCAGCTATGGCTATATGATTTCGACAAAAGCCATCTGACCTGAAGCTGTTTGCTTTCTTGGTGTCAGCTGTAATTAATGGAGTTCCGGTTTGTACCTCTCAAATCTCTGAATTGGAATGAGAGGGATGTATTGACCACTTTGGCCCAGGTGGTCTTCATTTGGTCTTCATTAAGTTTACTAGGCTCAATTCCTGCCTAGACAGATGCCATGGGTTCATTTTACACAAACTATGCTGCCAACTGGAGGGCAAAGCGCTTCAAAACACGTCCATCAAGACCTGCCACTCAGCATGCATCTGTGAGGCGTAAAACTGAAAAAATAGTCCTTGCCCTAGGTCTAGTACACGAACCCAGGGATTTGAAATAAGTTGGGACGCACATGCAGTGCCTTTGAAAGAGACAGTCTCTTATTCAACTAGAAATCTCAGCATCTTGATGCTCTCCCATTTGAACAAGGAGTAAATACAGTCACACATCTCACAGGGTCTATCTCACATTTGACCCACCTCTCTTGTCAATCTTTTGATTACTCATAATTACAGAACTGTATTTGAGTTGTGTATTGTTGCATGCTTATCGACGTGTGTCATGGAGAGAGAAGTGGCCCGTCTGTGTTTGATTGGGCCAGATAGGCCGTCCAAGTCTTTGGGTCTGATAGGGTTCTGTCCCGAGGCCGACGGAGCGGAGCGGGGCTGGGAGGACAGAGTGACGTCTCACCACACATTCTTCCTCAAAGTGGTAACCTCTGTGGGGATCTTCTGCCAGAGAAATGGAGTATAAATATTTACCAATGCGTTGGTGGATTTCTGTTAAATTTAAATATTTTTTTCTCTCCCAGTGAAGGCTTTATTTCAGCTGTCTAATCCACGGTATGGTTTGGAGGGCCCAGTTAGTATGACTTTTAATAGAATATGAAATATTCTGTTACCAGAGAGAATATGAATGCCATCTGTGAGAAAGTACTGCCATCTGAGTGGAAGAAACATTACCTATGCTTGTTGAAAACAACTTGTTATGAACTACTTTCAGTTAGCTAAAAGACCATTATTCTATCTTAAAATGCACAGAGAAAACGCATGCTTTCAAAAGTCTCTAACTTTCGTCTTTCCATAGACTTGTTAAGAATACATAAACATCATGCATGACCACCAAAGAACAGAGGTACTGGGTCAATCAACAAGAAACAAAGGTCATTCCACACGTATGTGCTCTGTTCTAAAAGTGAGAGCATTATACTGTTGAGCGTATACTTACTATACCTTCCTCATGCTATCTGAACACCTAGCACACAAGCCCACTGAAGAGGAGTGAAAGGACCTCTATGATAAATTGTGCTCTTATGTGAATCCTCACATCAGATTTATCAAAGAAGCACTTTAAGCACAGCCAACTTCCAGAACTGTATCAACACGGTAGATCAAAGCCCGACAATCAAACATAAATTGCAAGTAGTCAGCTCCGACGAGAGTGTTGACACAAACTTGGTGTGCGCTGACATCTGTCTTAATTACAGACATTAATTCTCCTGCAGTCCTCCCCATCAACTTCAGCTGAACTGCCGCGCTGCTTCACTTCAGTAGGAGGGGCTCTCTTCAAAACTAGGCCATCCAACAATTGTTGGCAGCGCGCTGGGGATGAGGTTGACAGCAACGGGATGTTTGAATTGCTTCACATTCACAACACTTCTCAGCACTGCTAATGAAAACACATTGTCAGCTGTGCGCCACTCTAACGCCCAACCATACTGTACGCCTCAGACTCTTGGAGCGCCTGGAACGGAGGACTTCACTGTCCTTAGGGCTATAAAATGGCACCACGCCCATAATTGTGTCTATTCAGCACGCTGACTGGATCATGTCAAACAGTCCGTCATCTCGTCCCTGAGCGGTCGGAGGAGGTACGGTATGCACTCCCGATGAAGAGTTGGATGGAAAGAGCCCCTTCCTCATTCTAAAGTGCTTCTCAGTGTCAGGTAGCTTCACTGCTGAATGCCATATGGGTTCACATTGACAGCCTGACTCGCACATCTGCTCAGCAGAAATAACCCTGTTTGTCTCCCAACAGCTCATGAAGCAATCACAGCTGTGGTCCAGCAATATTGGACAAAAGGAGTTTTAAAAAATTCAGCTTGGACGATGTAAAAACATTCACAAGAAGTAAGTATATAAGAGGATCTTTGTTCATGTGTTCATATTAGTTGCATCATGCTTTCAGGCCTCTTCTGTGTCATGTATGTATACCAGTGGCGTTCCCTTAATTAAAGATTCTATAGGGTACTACAAAAATCTTTGACCCTCCAAATCATATATTAAGACTCAAGACGTGCCTTATTTCATTCCTCTCTGTGTGTCTTAAATGACAGAGCTGTAACAAAGTTAGCAACTGCATTCCTTCACTCAAAAGGCTATACTATATCTTGGCATGAATGTCCTGATCAACACATCTTATTTCAGCTGTAGTTCTTCTAAAAGGCTGTACAGTTGTATTATCTCATTAAGGTGAAATTGTGGTTATTAAGATGTGTTTTCGTTCACACTAGAATGACGGTGGCCAAGGGTATGGGGGTTCACAAAAGGGCTCGGGGGCTTATTGGAAGATATTTCGGGTGAGGTACAATAACACTAAAGGGGTTTCATTTCAGTAGGGAAAGTAATCTCTGCACAAGGCTTCATTTGTTTGAGCTCTAAACTTGTCTGCGTGATTGCCAATTGGCTAACCTAGAAAACATAAAAAATGCAGTGGAGCTGACATAAGATACATTTAGTGTTGTATGTGATTTTTGAGTGCCTGAGGGCAGAGGAAGAATACTGATACACTTACACAATACCTCATCCTTTTGTCTTGAACTACGCCCGAAGACTTGTGGTTGGATGGTGATTGCAAAAATCGTTCCGTATTGATAACAGATGCTAGATTCCACAATCTGAGGAAATTCACTTGTTCTTCTCTCTTGAAACAGGGCTGCCTGAGTAGTATGGCTATATGGATGAAGGCTTCAGCTAGTAACCTGGTCAAAATGACCAGGCCCATTCCAGCAATTACCAAACAGACCTTTGGCACCGCTGGAATACTCATGTGCTCTTTGAAATGTCTAAAACACTAGGTTGGTTTCACACTTTCTCCGCCATACCAACTACAATAACAAGAAATGACACAGTAATATTGATAGAATTGCTGCACAAACAGTGAGGTCATGTTATTCATGTTTTTTGGTGGCAGAAGAAGCTTACTCATACTTAACCTATTTACTTAATTACTTTACTCATATTTAAATATTGAAGTGACAGGTAGGTTTGTTTGATCCTATGTAACCATCCAAAATGCTCAGTAAGCACTGTACCCCACTCTGGGTTCGGCCATTTTACAGTCTTGTAGCCCTGGCGGCTGGCATGTGGTGATTTGCCCTCACACGTTAGTATATTTACGGTGTGTTTTTTATGGAGTCTTTTTTCTCAATGTATGCAGACTCCCTAAAGTGACAGACATGAAAATGGGTTCCCAGAGCTCCTGGTTTTCACTTCCTGACCCCACAACAGGAAATCATTTCCCTCTGCAGAGGTGTGGTGGAGATGGCGCAGATCAACTGCACCTTTTTCCCTTCCCACTCAAGCAGCTCTTCAAGCATTACCTCTGGTTCTGCCTCTCTGCTAGTTGTGTTTGGAAGAGAACATTTGTCTTTTTATTCTATTGAAATTGCTATAAACAGCGCAGTCAATTTGGAGAACATTCTGTCATTGAATTATTTCTATATTAGTATTTGCTAACATTCACTTATATCATTTGTGCACAAATACTGTTTTACTTTATACCACTCCAAATCAATGAACAGAAGAATAGAGTTAGACCAGTACATACTATAGAAGAATAGAGTTAGACCAGTCCATACCACAGAAGAAGAGAGTTGGACCAGTACATACCACAGAAGAAGAGAGTTGGATCAGTAGACCAGTACATACTATTGAAGAATAGAGTTAGACCAGTCCATACCACAGAATAATAGAAGAATGGAGTTAGACCAGTCCATACCACAGAAGAAGAGAGTTAGACCAGTGCATACTATAGAAGAAGAGAGTTAGACTAGTACATACCACAGAAGAAGAGAGTTAGATTAGTACATGCCACAGAAGAATAGAGTTAGACCAGTCCATACTACAGAAGAATAGAGTTAGACCAGTCCATACCACAGAAGAATAGAGTTAGACCAGTACATACCACAGAAGAAGAGAGTTAGACCAGTACATACCACAGAAGAAGAGAGTTGGACCAGTACATACCACAGAAGAAGAGAGTTGGATCAGTAGACCAGTACATACTATTGAAGAATAGAGTTAGACCAGTCCATACCACAGAATAATAGAAGAATGGAGTTAGACCAGTCCATACCACAGAAGAAGAGAGTTAGACCAGTGCATACTATAGAAGAAGAGAGTTAGACTAGTACATACCACAGAAGAAGAGAGTTAGATTAGTACATGCCACAGAAGAATAGAGTTAGACCAGTCCATACTACAGAAGAATAGAGTTAGACCAGTCCATACCACAGAAGAATAGAGTTAGACCAGTACATACCACAGAAGAAGAGAGTTAGACCAGTACATACCACAGAAGAAGAGAGTTGGACCAGTACATACCACAGAAGAAGAGAGTTGGATCAGTAGACCAGTACATACTATTGAAGAATAGAGTTAGACCAGTCCATACCACAGAATAATAGAAGAATGGAGTTAGACCAGAGCACAGCACAGAAGAAGAGAGTTAGACCAGTGCATACTATAGAAGAAGAGAGTTAGACCAGTTGCATACTATAAAAGAATAGAAGAATAGAGTTAGACCAGTCCATACCACAGATGTCACTGTAAGCCTGGCTGATACTCAAAAACACCTAATATCGAATCACAAGCTAAATACATTCAAAGTGCATGAGATTCATTATCCTCTGTCTTAAGTGGACTAAATTGAGATCACAGAATTCAGCACTAATTCTGACCATCTGTTATCATTTGGACATCTGGAAAAGAGTGGAATCTTTGACATGTGGTTTTAGGCAAACAAATGACGGTCATTATGCTATATGAAAACGAACTACCACAGTGTTATTAAATCATTTGTATAAAACAATTAAACAGAAGGCTTTAACCAGTATAACAATAAAATACCTGTAATGTTTTAGTTCTTACCATTTTCAAACTACATCTAAAATGAAGCCATCTGTGTTGCCATATTTACTAGAACACCCCAATGCCAATTTGTCGTTAAACGGTAAAACCTTTTTTTTATCATTGATGAACTCACATCATATTAACATGAACCTGAACTTTTGTGTCTTGTGCCTTAGATGATGCTATTGTACAAGGTTGATTTAATAACACAGGTCTGTCTACTTCCATAATGAGTCACGTGCAACCTGTTCCTCCCTTGGCCATCAACCAGCAGTCTTTAACATAGAGGTCAGGGGCTCTACTGAGTAAGTCAGCCTAGAAGTTGGACAGTGAATTTTAAACCACAGTATTCTGTCTGCCTTTTCTTTGATACCCTTTCGAAGGAAATCATTAATATTCCTTTGACATAGCTACAGTGTCATAAGTGCAGTACTCGATTCTCACTTCAGAGGCCCAGAGTTGAAATAGGCTTCCTGTTTAGGGACAAACCACACGCCTCGCAGCAATGACAAAGCAGTCACAAATTATAAGCATGGAATTTAAGAGTGAAAGGATGTCTTGATTTAAATTGGAATACAATTCTCAGAACCCCATCCCTCTATCAAACCCTTTTACTGCATCACATCATCTGTTTTATTCAATATTTTTTGTCCTCAAACCACAGGCCAGTTATCTAAAGTATGGCTAGATTCTTGCGAGACTAAAGGTCTATGTCACCAGGAACTGGAAAAACATGTAAACAAACAACTTAATCAAAGCCCAGCAAAACAATGCTGGTTTATTTAACTAGGCGCTAGAAAAAATTATGAACAGAGTAAGTGTTTGACCAGATGCTGGTAAAACAACTGAATCTGCATTTCACCAGATGTCTAAAAAAATAATGTTTGTTTGATCAGCTCATCTGCAGCCGAGGGAAACCTGCAATGTGTTTAGTGATCAGTTTAGGTTATGTGATGTCAGAGTTGGCACAGGTACGTTGCCAGGCAAGCAACTGGCTAAATTCCTGTAGCCATTGCTTACAATAACAAGATGTTTTTTGACATTCAAAACAGATTCAATGTGATGTATAACACTTGTATGTTTGTACTAAAAAGAATGATACAGTAGTGTATAACTGGAAGTAATACCCAAAATGTGGATTTTGACCAAATTGGTATTAAGGCGCATGTACACTCAGATTCATATGCACAAAGTTCATTCAACCCAAGACATCACTAAGCCTCTCTCTGAAAGCAGAATCCCAATGTTTCGTCTGCCATGTGTGTTGCCCTTCCATTTACTGGTGCTTATGTTTATAAGAATGGATTCGACTGGATTGTGTTTTCATTAAAACATGCTTCTGTAAATACTCAGCAAATCCATTTGCAGCTCTGGGTGTGGCAAGAGAGGTGCCCAGAATAACAATGAAAGGCCCACTCCTCCTGTGGGAGAAAGACCTGCACAGTGAGGGGAATAGGCCTTCCAAAAAGCGGCCCCCAGATGACAGATATGTGGTCACTGGTTAACAAACCACACATTTTAACGTGGTCAACTTGGTCTGTGTCTTGATGCTAGGAGGACTAGAATAACAATATACTGTCTCTGCTTGAACTGCAAACTGTATTTATGCTTTAGTGTAATCATAAGTTGGAAGTTGAACATAGACAGTCCATTTTTCTGTTGCTAGATATCCAGTCCCAATGAAACACTGTTAAACTCATTGGGCTCGGAAACTACCCTTGTAGCCTTTGCAGAAAGAAGTTAAAAACGTTTTGATACAGAAGGGACTATGACTATTTATGACTAAGATGAATGTTATGAAACTTGACAAAAAACACAAGAATATTGCAAATCTCATATTTCTATCAGCTGTGAAAATGTTTGCTCGCTTCCGTTTTGATCAACTAGTTATTTCCCAGTGGGTGATGCTTTTTAAAGGCTTATGCATGACCAATGGTCACCTGACCCCATGACCATCCTCAACAGTATCACTTCTCACCTTTCACTTGCCCCAAACACACGTATTGAGTAACCAAGAGCTCAATTTGAAGGTTAATACAACATTCTACTCAATTTCCAGGAATTGTGCTTGCTGTGGAGGCCTCGCCCTTCAGAACAGGACCAACAGAAGGAGCCAGTTATTTGCATCATAAATTTACAGTGCTCTATTAGAAATGTGCTTTCAGATCACATTCAGATGCTTCCATTTCCCTGTTGCCATTCCCCTTCTTTCCTCGTTCTCCCAAATGATTGATATAGTGCCATAGTTACCGCACACCATACTCTGAGTTACAGTCATCGGGGAAATAAGTCCATTCAGTACAAGTGGGCCATACTCAAGACAAATGATTTACTTAGAATGCAGCCCCCTATTTGTACAAAGGTTTTACAACAAGCGTTTCATTCTCATCAGGATCTCTATTAGTCTCCGTCAGCTGTGCTTCTCAACAAGCCTCTTTCACCAACTGGAGATTATTCTACCAGACCAGGCTTTTGATCATGCGAAAGCTTTGAAAACCCCACAGAAGTAATGTAAACACACATGAGTCATTTAACTGCTTGTGGCTACCGTTCAGTTTGTATACAACCAAGACCAATTTGATTGGGCATTCTCCGCCGGCTATAAATAAATTCCTGGAGAAAGTTGGCCAAGAATTCTAGCAGCAATTTAGCACGGTCAAGTGTAGTATTTTGCTCAATAAATAGGCAATGCATCCATCTAAAAATGACTGTATGGCAATGCAATTCAGGTGTGTAAGATGAAGCCTTGTGCAACCAAATGTCCTGGTTTACGGTGTGCCAAGTGTTTTTGAACAAGGGCTCAATAGTTCATAGATGAGATTACCGCCTTATCATACTCTATCCATCTATACCACCATATCTATCTCCCTATCATAACCAAAGTGTTTAGTACTGCTGCAATGAACTGAATAAACAACAACAGCCCTATTTGCCCATTCAAATATCACAAATGGCAAGCACTTCAAGTCAAATCTCTTTTTGCCTTCCCTATATGGTTACACAACTTCCTCTTAAACGATTTTGCGGTGACAAATGGTTTATTCTTGGCTGTATGTATTAATAGTAAAGAATGGTTTCAAATGACCAAAGGTCAAGGGAGTGGGCATTTTAAAAATAGTATCATCATTTGCGGATGTAGGTTTCCTTTACCAGATTTTCCTTTCATAATTTTAAATTTGGTAGCTTAATATAATTACATTATGACATGTTGATTTTTACCACTGTGTGCAGTAATAATGAGCCGTGTGGTTACTTTGGAGGTTGGCTCCGATATATTGGACTATTTGTTGGACAGGCCCCTCCTCAATGATCACTTTCTCCAGGCTGAACGTCATGATCATCTTGAGAGTCCACCTCTCGGTGGGACAAAAGACTTGCACCCCAGAAGTCGCGGCTGGAAATAACATTCCCTCTCATAAGTTTCACACCTCCGATTTACAAGCGCTATTTTGCTTTTGATGCACTTCTGAAACATCGGAGAAATCGATCATCTTTTAAAAAGTTTTAAAATAATTATCCATTTCACTTCGTGCAAGAAGCAAATTCATCAGGATTAAAATTTCAGGAGGAGGACACAAAAATTGTTCTATCATTTTTAAGAAGTAGTCGGAATTTATACAGGAGATATACGGTAACTCTTGTCATCAACGGAGTTCCTGAATTGTTACTTTTTTTATATATATATAAATGCTGTACATCAGTGGAAGAGAGAAAATGAGAAGACACTAAAATCTGGAACTAGATGAACTAACGCACTTGCGGTAAAGTGCCAGCAACACATGAAAAACGTCTACCAGTCTGGATTACTTGATTGTATGGTAAGTTTGTTGTGCGAAATGTTTCTACTTGATTGCAATTTTTTTCATATCCTCATATATTCTAATTTCATTATGTTCTTTTTAACTTTACGTTACTGGTAAGAAACCTATAATTTTAACTCGGATGTCATAAATACTTACCATGTTCTTCGTGATCAAATTTTCCACGTAGCGTTAATGAAGTATGACAAACAAGCTATTGGGCATCACAATAACTCGTTCACTCAGGGGTTTTACCTAAGCCTGCATTCAACTCTCATATGCCATAGTCATGTTCTATTATGTTCTGGATTAACACACTGAAAATGGATGTATAACTAATTATGCCTGCCATGGCAATGAATGTTAAACAAACTGTCATTTGGGGGCTACTGACACACCCAAAACGTTTCACATGTTAAGTCAACCATGTGTCAAGGCTCTAGACCATTAGTCCCACTACATTACTGTGGTTGTGTGTATGACATTCACAGGATCCCAATTAGAACTCGGGTGAAGATGGGCCTCCCTGGCATATTTACCTTGGTACTGTTGCTACTGGGCTCTCTGCTGGAAGTAGGGCTCTGTTGTCCACATCCATGTGCCTGTTACCTCCCAACAGAGGTACACTGTACCTTCCGCTCCCTGCTCAGTGTGCCTGCTGGTATACCCAGACAAGTGGAGCGCATGAATCTGGGGTAGGTGCCCCCTATGAACGGTTCTGGTATTGCAATGACATGCACTGATTACTAAATAAGGTTGGAAATTAAATGCATTTGCCTTAAAAAAAATTACCAAAATAACCTTTATGTTAAAAGCTATGTTACTCAAATGACCTTTATGTTAGCTAAAGCTATGTTACTCTTTACTTTGTCAATTAGGATGTAGCCTAGGTTTTACAGAGACAGTTATATAGATAAAAGACTTCAAAAACCAAATGTGCTTTTTTATGTGTACAGTGGGCGTACTTATTATATTTTCATAATTTATACTCATGTCAAATTCTTGACATTTTCAGATTTAACACAATTAATCAGATCACAGATAGCTCATTTGCTGGACTGAGGAAACTGGAACTTCTAATGATGCATGGAAATGATATACACAAAATCCCCCATGGTGCCTTCCGAGACTTGATGTCACTACAGGTACATTTACATTTCTTTCCCTGGTAGATCACAATCCTGCTTTACTTTTAATTCTAATCTATTCACCTTATTTCTTGCATTTCCTGTCAAGCTAAATTCATATACTAGTCAATGAGCATGTTACATTGCAAATGACATACAATGCTATATTTAGATAACAGTTAAAAGTAAAAGTATTGTTTAAAGTATTGTTAAAAGTATGCCACAATATCAACATGCTACTAGAAAAACCAGTTTGCCTACAAACTGTTTGCCCACAGGTCATGAAGATGAGCTACAACAAAGTGAGGGTGATAACTCGGAACACCTTGTTTGGCTTGTCAAGCCTGGTGAGGTTACACTTGGACCACAACCGCATCGAGTCGATCCACCCCGACACTTTCCATGGAATGACCTCTTTACGACTGGTCAACCTAGAGGGCAACCACCTCCAGCAGCTGCACCCCTCCACCTTCAGCACATTCTCCCTCATGCAGCAGTTCTCCCTCTCCACCGTCAAGCACCTGCATTTGGCTGACAACCTGCTGACCACTCTCCCCAAGAACATGCTTAAGAACATGCCCCAGCTGGAGACGCTCTTCATCTATGGCAATCCCTGGAGCTGCGATTGCAGAATTAATCCATTATTGGACTGGACAGCCAGTCACCCTGGTAATGTCAATTTATTGCATTTTTGAAACATCCAATTGCATATTGCATTGCATTTTTTATTTCAAAATCCGCTGTGTTTCTCTTCAGATAAATGAGCAAATTGTCATTCATTTGAGACAGTCTGACACATAAGTGATCTCTTTTTTTTTCAGGAGTTCTGAAATGTAAAAAGGACAAAGCATACCCTAAAGGGCATCTCTGTCCAATGTGTGCGTCTCCCAACCATCTGGCAAAGAGAACTGTTTCGGACCTTAAAGACCTTATTTGCACCGGACCTGTCATTACCTCCACGGAGAAGGACCCTCCGCCCGAGCACAGCCTGAGTGAGCTGCTGTCTGCAGAAACAGTGAGAGAGCCGTTTGGGAACATCACACTTAATCTTTCTGATGAGCATGGAAACAAAGTGGATCTCAGGTGTCGCATCGAGGCACCAAGAGAGTCCACCAAAGTTGCCTGGGAGCAAATAGGTTCTGAGCAGATGGTGGCCAACCTGACTCTCTCCCTAGACCTGGACTGCCCCATACCGCGGGAAGACTATGAGAGACTTTGGAAACTTATTGCATACTACAGTGAAGTGCCTGCACACCTACAGAGAGAGATCATGCTCAGCAGGGAGCCGAAGTTGAGTTACAGATATAGGCAGGACGTTCAACAAGATGCATACTACTATACTGGGGTGAGAGCCAATATTGAATCCCAGCCTTCCTGGTTGATGCAGTCCTTCATGAACTTACAACTGAACAGAGCACTTTCAAATGCAAAAAATGTGAAGCTGATACTCGGAACCCATTTCTCATCAAATCTGGAGACAGAAATGATCAGACGCCAACGGAGGGAGTGGGTAATGATTGAACACAACAACAGAACACAGACTGCAATGAGTGCTGTCAAAGGAGGCATGATAGAAATGGACTGCTTCGTGCTCAGCTCTGGACATCCATCAGTCCAGTGGATGCTGCCAGATGGCTCCAAAATCAAAGCACCATACACCAGCGCTAACAACAGGATTGCTGTATCCAGCAGTGGGAAGTTGGTCATAAAAGCACTGAGCCACGCCGATGCTGGAGTGTATTATTGTATTGCTGAGGTGAAGAATGATCTAGATTTTCTACCTTTCCGGTTAGCTGTGGTGGAATCCTCAGCCCCACCTCCTGGTGATAAGGCAGGGCCAGCAGTGACACACTCAGTTGGAGAGCCCATCTCTTTGCCATGCATCACCTCGGCAGCCCCTGACGCTGAAATCTATTGGATTTTCCCAGATGGCAGCAAAGCCAACATCAATGCCAACTCATCAAAGGCTTATGTTTTCTCAAATGGAACATTATTTATACCCCACAGTCATCTCAGTAACAATGGATATTACAAATGTGTGGCTGTGAACCAACATGGCACCGACACCCTGGCAGCGAAGGTAACAATCACACAGAGGGAGGGCTTGCAGCCACTGAGGAGGTATCCCATGAGGCCACAGTCAGCCGCAGGAATCTCCACTAAAATAAAAGCTTTCGTAGACGACACTGATGAGTCTTCAGGAGATTATGGCATTTGGGGGAAAACTCCAAACAATCCCAACAATGTTCGTACAAACGGACAAAGGGTTCCCCATACTAGAACACGTGAGCATCCACATAGACACCCTCAGCGAAGGCCTCATGGTCCTAGAAAACCTATTCGAAAAGGATACCATGGACAAAATAGGAAAAATATACCCGAGACAAGGAGAAATTCTGGAACATCAAAAGTCAAGATAGACCCCCAAAAATGGGCAGACATTTTGGCAAAAATCCGTCAAAGAACTGGTGCAAAACCCACTGCACCTAGCCCTGCTCACACCAGTTCACCTCCTAAACCCAGTGCACCTAGCCCTGCTCACACCAGTTCACCAGTGATAGAAGTTCATTATGAAGACTTGTCCAACTCAAAGAAGCCTGAACCTGGTGACAGCACAGAGGGATCAACTCCAGATGACGCTGGCCTGCCAGGAGAGGGATTCAATGTTCTCAACACCCCTCAAATTCCTTCGCAAATACCCCGACACCAAACAGTGATAGCTCCTACTCACACAGAAGACCAGACTAATGATATTTACCAAATATATACCCCAAAATCAGACACGGTCGTAAAAGAACAGACTCCATTTCTAAGTACTGATGTCAAGCCTACTAAAGCCTCTGACTATACAAGCACTGCACATGTTCTTGCCAACACTATGACAATCAGTACTGAACATGTTCTTGCCAACACTATGACAGTCAGAGCTGAAACTGGGCTGGATGAAACTCAAACAGTAAAAATGGGAAATAATAAGGCTTTCAGTGTTCTACAGACTACTCCACAACCAAAGCATGCGGTCAACATAGAAGACACAGTTATTCCATCGGACAGAGTTGATGCTTATCCTGAGGTAAACACAAACAACAAAGTGGATGAAAACAGTCTCACTTCACTGTTTACAACCTCTTCACCAGCTGCCAAATCTAGATCTACTGCTATTGCCAAAAAAGGACCACCCTTTAATTCAGTGCCCTCCAGATCAAATGTCCAGTGGAATTCAAGAAGGAGGTATGGTAATAGAAGACGAATGAACAGACTCAGACCGAGACCACCCATGTCACGCTTAACAACTCCCAGGCCACAGCAGGCATTGGCATCTACCATCCCCTCGCCACTAGTCAGATCTACAGAACCTTCACCAGTGAGGAAGAGCACATTACCCACTACTGGACCTTTTACAAAAGATACTATTAGTCTCTCAGAGAGCACTCTCTCAGCACAAGATGACAAAATGCTCACACAACCAGGACAGGGCAGCTATGACGAAGTTGAGCCTGGAAGACCGCAAGTTCCACCAGAAAGCACTTCAGCAACATTACTGTCACTTGTAACAGCACAAGGAAAACCTCAAGGATACGAGCACACAGCTTCTTCGGGAGCTATCCCAACATCAGAGCCAGGCCACAAATCTAGTCCCGTGGCAGCCGGCCATGAGGAGTCTACACAAGTTATCTCAGACTTGAAAATGGATGTGAAGATCTTAAGTGAAAATGTGGCAACAACTCTGAACTACATGACGAGCCATGTATCACCACAGTCGGAGGTAAATTATGTACATGCCTCAAGAGAGCCAACCTCCCCTCCCCCAGACAGAGACCAAGATTTCTCATCTGTCAAAGACTTTAGCAATCAGAATAAAAATAATGAAAAGCACTTCAAAGAATCTTCACCGAATATACCCACAACCATCAAACCAGTAACAACAGTCAGTGCGTCTCACCATGGAACTCCATTTACTCAATATAGAGAATCTCCACCAAGTGTAACACAGCTTTATATTAGGACCACTCAGCATGAACACAGTGTAGTTTCCCCCATTGCTGAGACACCTGTGGCAGGTAAAAACAGAGACCTATTGCCCAAACAAGACAGTGATGTTGAACAAACAGTCATCACAGCAACTACTATAGAGCCAACCAACACACCTGATATTACTACTCCAGCTGTTTCAACAGCAACAGTATTAATGTCCACCACAACAACAGCAACACCAAAAACAACTGCTCTGTCAACAACGGCTTCATCCAGATTAAGACCTAGTTTAACATTACCTGGTAACAACAGGGTTTCCCACAGCTCAAAGTATCCTGGAGGAAATTATATTCCTGATCGACACAGCGGAAGGATACCCAGTACTAACTACAGATACCCATTTTACCCCAACAATAAGACTCCATTCATCATTCGCAGGCCTGATATAAACCCGATGCCATCTGTCACCACTTCCCCAGAGCGAAACGGAAAAGTAAACCCCCAAAAGTCAACAAATGCAGAAGCACCAAAGACCACTTCAGCTGCAGCCACCTCTACCTCCACGACTACAATTCCAACAACTGTCTTAAAGACACTCTCTTCAACAAAATTCAAAGGTCAAAATCAAACAGGTCAAAGCTCGACAAGTCGACATTCCAGCACAGTATTTTCTCCCAACACATACGACGGGTCATCTCAGAGACCTGCCCCAGTGCCTGGCCTGAAAGCGAAGCCCAAGATCACCACCAGCAACATCTATACATTTATAGTCAACGCTTCAACAGATGTACTGCTTCCCTGTGATGCTGTAGGGGGGCCTAAGCCATTCCTCACATGGACCAAAGTATCCACAGGTAGGAGGACACTATTCAGCTCCATTTACAAGGATGTAAAGTAGATTTATCATGAATAAGCAATAAAACCTGTAAGTTCATAGCAAGCAGCCACTGTGAGACAGAGTTCTTTATTTTCCCCATGAGACTGAGGATTGTGACACTTACTTGTCAATATGCATAAGACACATGTGCTGCAGTAAACGCTGCAGCCATTGACATTTGAGTCTTCCTGCCTCTCAGTTTAAACTGGGGTTCAAACAGAGTCTGTCAATATGACAAACCTGTCCAAGAGAACATGAGCAGCCTTCTATTTGTATCTGCATAAAAGGGTTTGCTCGAGTCTGCTGGGCCCAATATTTTGTCTGTCCATTTTTGAAGTTTGTGCATGAATCATAACCCATTTATCACAGAGGAAAAACAAAGCAACTTTCCTACCCAAAAATATATTACTGATAACAATTGCATAGTTATTGGATAATGAAACTTAAACATTACTAACTCATGAAAACATTCTTGTCAAACGCCTCTATTTTTGCATTTTGTTCTAGGAGCTATCATGTCGGCAAACACCAAGCTCCAGAGGTTTGAAGTCCTGCCCAACGGGACCTTTGTGATCCAGAACGTGCAGCTTCAGGACCGGGGCCAGTACCTCTGCACGGCCCAAAACCTCCACGGTGTGGATAAGATGATCGTCACCCTCTTTGTCTTAGCTCAACAGCCCAAAGTGCTAACCCCGAGGCAGCGCGACGTGACCGTGTACCTGGGCGAGAGCACCAGCCTGGAGTGCCTCGCCCGAGGTCTGCCAGAGCCACACATCACCTGGGTGCTGCCAGACAGAGCTGTGCTCCACACGGTCAGCACCTCTGAACAGCGCGTCATGCTCCTTCCCAACGGCACTCTTCATGTCAAGCACACCAACTATCCAGATCGAGGGATTTACAAATGCATAGCCAGCAATGTGGCTGGGGCTGACACCATCTCTGTGCGCTTGCACACGGCCGCACTGCCTCCCATGATCCAGCAGCCGCACTATGAGAACTTCACCGTCTCTGACGGCCAGGCGGTCTACATCCACTGCAGTGCCAAAGGAGCTCCCCAGCCAACCATTCGCTGGGTGGTCTTTGATGGCACACAGGTGCGCCCCTCACAGTTTGTGAAAGGAAATCTGTTTGTCTTCCCCAACGGCACGCTGTACATTCGCAATCTGTCCTTTAAAGACTCAGGGCGTTATGAGTGTATGGCCATCAATGCCGTGGGGGCAGCAAAGAGGACAGTGAGCTTGGTGGTGAAGAAGAACTCCTCTACAGCCAAGATCACCTCCACATCTCCTCAGAGCACTGATGTGTTGTACGGGGAGACACTGCGTCTCGACTGCATTGCCTCTGGGGACCCAGCTCCCAGGATCGTTTGGAGAACCCCATCTAAGAAATTAATAGATGCACATTACAGGTGTGTATGACTGAATAGACAAGCCTGAACAGCGCAATATATGTGTAGTATATTTATTTATCATGGTTCCTTATTCAAAGTCAGTTAAAAATGATATTACAGTGTCATTTCAATTCTCACATTAAGGTCAATGTCATTAGATGTAAGTTTATCCATAAATAGATACAAAATACAGAAAACTGAACTTAAATGTATGGGTATAGAGTGCATAATTGATATTGTATGTACAGTACAGTAATCATTGTTTACCTAATTTCTTTATCCTCATATTTTTGTCCAATTTTCAGCTTTGATCGCAGGATGAGAGTCTTCAGTAATGGTACATTATCAGTCCAAGGAGTGACAGAAAAAGATGAAGGAGACTACTTATGTGTTGCCAGAAACAAAATGGGAGATGACTATGTGCTACTCAAGGCCAACGTGATGATGAAGGCAGCCAAGATTGAAGGAACCCAACTGAGCAGCCAGAAGGTCTCTCACGGAGGGGACTTAAAAGTAGACTGCGTCGCCTCAGGTCTCCCAAACCCGGAGATCAGATGGAGTTTACCAGATGGAACTATGATTAACAGTGTTATGCAATCAGATGATAGCGGAGTGCGCACTCGAAGGTATGTGGTTTTCAACAACGGCACTCTTTATTTGAATGAAGTGGGAATGAGGGAGGAGGGCGACTACACGTGCTATGCGGAGAACCGACTGGGCAAGGACGAGATGAAGGTTCACATCAAGATCGTGGCAGAGCCCCCGTTAATCCGAAATAAAACCCGTGAAATGATTAAAGTGAACTATGGGGATACTGTGGCACTGACATGCAGTGTCAAGGGAGAACCCACTCCCACTATCACATGGGTGTCTCCAACCGGCCGCATCGTACCCCCCGTTTCAGATAAATACCAGTTCCATTCAGACGGGACTCTGGTCATTCAGAAAGTGCAGAGGTTAGACAATGGGACCTACACCTGCACTGCCAGAAACAATGCAGGCATGGATAGGAAACTAGTGACGCTCGAGGTCCTTGTCTCAGCGCCCACCATCAATGGAGTTCAGAACTCCGTCAGCTCCACTCAGGAGACGGCAGTGAGGGATCAGCGTAAGCTCCTGCACTGCAAAGCAGAGGGTACCCCAATCCCACGGGTCATGTGGGTTCTGCCTGAGAACGTGGTGCTGCCTGCTCCATACTACGGAAGTAGAATCACAGTGCATCGTAACGGAACACTAGATATCCGTTCCTTGCGAACCACCGACTCTGTCCAGCTGCTGTGCATTGCCCGTAATGAGGGAGGGGAAGCACGCTTGCAGGTTTCCCTTGATGTGATAGATGAGATACAGAAACCCAACCTGAAGAGCCCAGCAACAGAATCGATGGCTCTCACCAGTGGAGTTTCCATGACTTTGAACTGCACCGTTGAAGGCAGGCCCACTCCACAGGTGACCTGGGTCCTTCCCAACGGGACGACCATCATGAGTGGCACAAGCATCTTCAGATTCGACCACAGGCCCGATGGCACCCTGTTTATCAGAAACCCATCTCTGTTTGAGATAGGAAGGTACCGCTGTGTTGGCAGAAATTCAGCTGGGTTTGTTGAGCGTACTGTCATACTAGAGTCGGGAAAGAAGCCTGATATCAATAACAAATACAACTCAGTGGTGAGCATTATCAATGGGGAAAACTTGCAGCTGAACTGTCTCTCAAAAGGAACCCCCCTCCCTAAGCTTACCTGGACACTGCCTAGTGGCGTTGTGCTCATGAGGTCCCAGACAACGGGACGCTACAAGGTTCTGGAAAATGGAACACTTATGGTACAGCAGGCCTCTGTTTATGACAGGGGAACATACCAGTGTAAGTCGACCAATGAGCATGGCTCCTCTGTACTGTCAGTGCCTGTGATTGTCATCGCCTATCCACCACGGATCACCAACGGCCCCGCAGCAGTCACTTACGCCAGACCCGGCGTGGCCATTCAGTTGAACTGCAATGTCATTGGGATCCCCAAAGCAGACGTGGTATGGGAGATGCCTGATAAGACTGTGTTTAAGGCTGGCACTCAGCCAAGAGTCTATGGGAACAAGTACCTTCATCCCCACGGCTCCCTGGTCATCCAGAAGCCATCCAGCAGAGACACTGGTTTCTATAAGTGCACTGCCAAGAATGTTGTCGGAAGTGACACAAAGTCAACATATTTACATGTGTTTTAATGGTAAATAATTCATGTTAAACAGGCCCATTAAACTGCTTAAACTCTGTGCACAAGATACTGTCCACACAAGCACATCTGAGTATGTTTTTTAAATAGAATGCTTTATCTCCAGAGCTGGTTTATTATTTGAATTCCTGTACATTGAGTATGAGTTATAGGCATCTTACAATATCTTGAGAAATATCTATGTGATAATGTATGTACAAAAACATGCATCCTGTTCAAACTTGTGGTATAGGTCAAAAGCTGATTTGATGGATTTATTGTCATGAATTCAATTACCAAAAGCTCTACATTTTGAATGGTAGACATCAGGGAACAAAATTGCAACTGCTGTTGCAAAATTTCATACATGACTTCCACAACTAACCTAATGCTTGTGTCCTTACCAGACATTTTTGATATTCATATCTGTACTTGTTACCTTAATTTTGTAAACTAATACCGTATTATGATAGAAGTCTATTTGAATAAGAAGGGAAACGTGCTTTTTTATTGTAAAAAAAAATGGACCAGTTCCTGATCCTAATTTCATAGTTTTTATTTCTTTTAATGTTCAAATAAGCTTTAAGGTTTGTCAGATGAATTACATGTGGCCACCAATTTATATAACATTTATATTATTTTAGGAGGCATGAGAATGTTCTCTGTGTGCTAAAATACTTCATACATGTTTATTTTCTTAAATTATTTGTCTTTACAAGACTGGTGAAAAAATATCAACTGTTATAAATCGATGTAGCTATATTTTGAACAGCTACTTCTTCCACATAAAGGGCAAAGGAACATAACATCAAGTGCACTGAATTTGAATCATTTTTCATCTAACCCTTATGTGCCCCACACAGCAGACTCTGTTGATTCTGATGCAAAAGTTGTAAAAAAAAAATTATAATAAAAAAAAAAAAACATAATAAAATATGTGAACTATTATCGGCAGGTGTGTTTCATTGTTGTCACTGTACAACGGTTTGACTTTGTTTTGAGGGCTGTGTACGATTATCTCAAGAAAAGATCCTGTCTCTCTCAGCACAAGCTGTCTGCAAGTATGATGTCAAATAGTTTTCAGGAGGTTAAACACAAGGGTCTTTTATCCATGTCATCAGCTTGTTGCTGCTTAACAATTTGAGCTGATAGCCATTATACCATACAATTCCCACCTAAAAGCTAAACGCCTTTACATGTCAATTTGCAGAAGACAGAGGGCAGAATAACCCTGGTCTCCAGCCATATGGTGAGTGACCCGAGCAGCTCCGCTGTGACTGGTTAACCTAAGGACAGCGTCTGTTCAAGCCCAGCTCCACCTGCAGTACATCAGCAGACAGCAGTTCTCATCTCCTCTGCCAGGTCTCTGGGTCATATGAAGCTCTGTTCTCATCTAATAGCTTTACCTTACTTGCCTTACACATTGGAGATAAATCCTATGGGATAAAAGCTTAATCACTGATGTGCCTGCAGAAGGGGAAAAGGCAGCGCCCCTTCATTTTCCGTGATGACATTTCCCATGTAAGGGAAAGGTCGTTAGATCATGTTCTACTGAGGGGCTGGATTGCACACTAATTGCAATGATCTGGTGCCGGCCCAATATGCGATGCTAACTGTGCTGTTGCTGGCCTGGGCTCTGCAATATGTGTCAGTGAATGGGGCAGAGAAGGGAAGTGAAAGAGGGAAATGACCCAATCTCCCTCAACGAGACTCGCCTCTGGTCCCAACATGTGACAATCTGTGTGTCTGCCCATGAGTGACCTCTCTACACAAAGCCTTATATTAAGAGCTCTTTTGCAAAGAGTTGCTGTATACAAAAAAGCAATTGTCATTGCTACTGTAGACTCCACTCCTTCTATGCAGTTCCATGTTTTCCATGTTTGATTTAGTTGCATGAGAGGGTGTTCCCCAGTCGGAGCAGAGGCGGCAGGGTGCACAAGAGAGCAAGCGAAAGGAGGGAGTGCCACAGACTGTCCAACACTAAGATTGAAAGGGCTAGGGAGACAATTTGGGTGACTTTGACTTTGACTTTGACTTTGACTTTCCCTTCCCCACCCTCCATCCAGGCAGTAAGAGAGGCCAGCTGTTTCAGTCCTGCTGCAATAAATTGGGAAGAATGACTGACACTCGAGAGATGTGTGGCTGGCTTTAAGAGAAGGCTTTGGGGGAAAAACTGAGAGATAAATTACAGCCTCCATGTTAGAAACAGCTGTGCAAAGCTGCAGCAGCCTCAACGTGCCTATGGCTGCCCACAGTGTGGCTAGTCCTCCTGACACACTTACTGTTGCAATAGCCTAAGGTCTCTAAGAATGTCAAAAACAACCTGACTTCACAGATTGACAGAATGACAGAAAGAAATAACCCTAGGGTGACTAGGTGTCCCGCTTTGCGTTGTACGGCAAAGCATTTTGACCCTTTGACCCTTTGACCTGAGATAATGTCCTGCATTTTCAGAGGTCATTTGGTTTGTTATTGTCAGAAATGAGAACACGTGACGGCGTTCTTTACCCGGCCGGCACATGAGCTGCTTGTGCGGCATCATTTCTACTATTCTCCTATTTAATAGCACTACGTCAAAGCAGCCTTTTCTCTCGATGCCTGGAGAACTCTGGAGGAGTATTGATTCATGAGGTCTTTGATCCTTTTGATGCATGTCTTATTGGTATCACAGAATACAAATAAACTGATCCACCCCTGAGGGACAGCGAAAGAAGACAGAGCACATTGTGCCCTGCTGGCGAGTGTGTGCTGCAACTGTTTAGTCTCTCGACTGAACGGGGCGGATGTTTCCCGGGTCTTTTCTTTTGCTTCTCCGATTCCTCTTTGTACTGGAGTGTGTCATCTGTGACCCCCCTGAACCCACCCAAGACATCCCTGCCTCGTTCCCGACAGCAGGGTTCCATTACCCGACATTAGAACACAATGAGAACAAACAACAGTTATGAAGTTCCACGTTACAGGAGGCAGCGGCAGCGAGTGCAGATGGGATACTCTGCTCTGTTTTGCATCATGCCGAGCGGAGAGCACAGGGCTGTTCTGACCTCATCTATATGGGCCAAAGTCAGCCAGCAAGTGCCCACATCATGCAGTCCACTGTGTAGATAGCAACACAAGCAATGCTAATATTTAGCACTGTCAGCAAAAAGTAGTTCACTGCTTTTTCAATTGGGAATAATATAGTCAAGCCATTCCTGGATAACTTTGAAGAACAATTTCACTAAACTTCAAAATATCCTTTAAATTGGTATTGTTGTTAATGTAATGTATGTACAGGGGAAGCCTTCCGTGCTAACTTATCCAAAACTGGAACTGGAGATAAGGTAGTTAAGTAAGGTTAACAATTGTGTCAATGTTATAATAGTATGAGGACTTTGAGGATGTTGATCTGAGTCTTAATATCCATTTGCAGAACATTTTCTTTGGGACTGCAAACTGGTCCCACTGTATAGAGAGGAAATAGGTCAAGACTGGGGAGGAGCCCGAAGAAAGACTGACCTTGTCTGCTACAAGAAGTTCTGTGTCAAAATCAAGGTCCTGAGAGTTATTACACTGTCCTTTTTTCCCCTCAAAACAGTGGAAACATCTGGATCTGCAAGACAGAATCCCCCCTTCAGCTGACTGGGTCACCGTTCTAACATATTTCATGGTCTTCAGTTTATCTTCAGAGAAACACCTCTGCTGCCAGTCTGTATCATGCTACACATCTATTTGGTCCCGCCCTGTTGGGGACAGAATACAATATTGTTTGATATATTAAGAATATTATTAAGAAATAGCAGTCCACTGCCATCAATAGTTTAACAGCCTGTTTAACTGTAACAACAGGTCACAACAGGTTAACACTGTATTATATATTACAGCATTGTACTAAAAAGAACTGCCTCTATCAAAGAGCACAACTTATGATTAAAGCACATCATCAGGGTTATGGTATCAGATGCTTTTGTCCAACATTACACACAACAAAAGTGTCTAAAAATGTAAAATACAAATTTAAAGTACATTATTATTATTGTTGTTGTTGTTGTTGTTATTTTTAATAATAATAATTCCAAATGTCAAAGCTATGATCATATTTATAAAGTATGCTTCAAACTAATAGTAATAAATTAATTAGACAAAAGATGTGTTTAAATGTGCCAAGGCAGTAGAGCAAAGTGGTCGAGAGGGTGAATAGCGCTAAATTATATAATTGAAATAAGCTGGTGCCAATCCAGTGTCTGTCCTATAGGTAAGAGTGAGGAATTTAAATGTAATTCTAGCAGCTACAGGGAGCCAGAGAAGGGTGACCAGGAGAGGGGTTACATGTGTCGTCTTTCGCTGATCAAAGATCAAACATGTGCAGCAGTCTGAATCATCTGCAACGGTCCCACAACACATGCAGGCAGGCCTAGTTTAGGAATAACCATGGCCTGCACAAGACGTTGTGTAACAAATTGAGTGAGTAAGCTGACAAGACCTCGAGAGAGAAGTTACATGCTCAGAAAAATACCCAACCCAACACCCAAGTTTTCCGCAGTTTTAGTTGGGGTCAATGAAGATGAACCCAGCTAAATGTGACTATTATAGCCAGATTAACTGGGAATACCAAGAGCTCAGTTTTTGAAAGATTCAGCTTAAAGTGTTGATCCCTCATCCAAACTGGAATACCACTGAGGCATGCAGAAATTAAATATTATAATATTGAATCAATATAATATTGTGGAATCACCCAGGGGAAGGACAGTTGAGCATCAACAGAACCCATGGGAACGGATGATCTCACCTAATGAAGTGATGTACATAGAAAATAGGAGGGGTCCAAGTACCAATCCCTGAGGTACACCAGTGGAGAGATGATGAGGTTTTGATACATCCCTGCCAAGAAACACAGAATGAATGTCCACTGAGGTACGATTCAAACCAACTGTGTGCTTTCTCCGAAATTCCCAGATCAGACAACATAGAGAGGAGAGGATGTCATGGTTCACAGTATCAAAGGCTGCTGTCACGTTTAGTCAAATCAGCATTGATGACTGAGTAGAGGCTTTTCAATGCTTCAGTCACAGATAAAAGAGCTTCAGTTAGCATCTAGCAAATTATTCTGAGACAGGAAATCAGAAACTTCCTTGGAGGTAACCTTTTCAAGAATCTTTGACAAAAAGGGAAGAGGTAGGCAGGTCTATTTTTCTTGATGGGTTAAGTGAATCTTTCTTAAGCAAAGGAGTAACCCAAGTCTGTTTGAATGATGTAGGAAAGTTTCCCAAACTGAGTAAAGTATTGACGACATGCTTGATAGCAGGTAAAATTGTAGGCAAGATGGACTGGAGAAGGGTAGTTGGAATGAAGTCCAGCGTCAATGGCCAGAGAACATATAGCATTTTCGCTGGGTTTTCTGACCCAGACCACAGAACTGCATGCCTAGCCTGAGCTGCTATTGAGAATGATGTGTTTAACTGCTCTTCACATGACCTTACACCATAAAAATGAATTTGATGAGTTTTATTTCATGATGTCAAACATATCTCGAAAGAGGTAAATCCCTGCATAATGTTGCTTTAAGGAAGGAAACAATAAGGAAACAAAAAGGAAAGGTGATGACACTATCTGTTCAGTCCTACACAAATAGTGTGTCAGGTTTATTTCTCCTAGACTTGCATTGGCATATCCAGGGTTATCACTCCACAGAACCCACACAGAACTAGTAAAGTATTTGGGAATAGAATAGAGTTGTCATAGCTGGGATGGGGGGTGGGCCTGAGACATTTTAAGGTTCAGTTCAGCAAACGGCTATGGGATAGAAGCTGTTTTTAAGTCTAGAGGTGGTCCTGCCTATTCTCTCCACAGAAAGAGATGGCAATCCAGATTATTTTTATTAGTTGTACTTTGGTGGTGGAATGACCTACTTAGTGCTATCCAATGAAGTAACAGCCAAGGTAGCATAAACTCAAAGAGTATCACAGTCTGAGGCCTGTTGGGCACCATTTGGGTAGTTTGACATGACTTGACATTTTTATATATTTTTCCACATACAGTTTTCTAAAACCTACTTTGAGAGATTGTAAAGAAAAAAACACTTACTGTTTGTGGCCAACACTCTTGAGGTCTGAATATTGTAGGCACAAGTGTTAGCTACATAAAGATCATTAAAGCCTTCATCAGTATCATGTCATTTGGTTACTAAACTTCTATAAGTTTGGAGTGACGCTTTTTCTTTTGAAAGTCAGTGGCTTGTATCATTCATATGAACGAGATAGGTGTTAGTCACAGGTAAATCCCCACTCTCCACCCCACATGGGTAATGGCCCATCAGGCTGGAATGCCACTGTGGCCCTCTCTGTCCCATCCACAACCATTTTGCAAAGTCAGTGTGAATTGTAAGAAAAGGGAACAATTGAAAATGCTGTTGTCCAAACATGCAGCATCTAAACATGCAATGGATTAAATTGTAATACATAGAAAATGCAGTTAAAAAAAGAAGTTAGCTGATTTTCTCAAAATGAGTTGCTTTGGTCCTATATTGCTGGCTGTTGGCTATGGAGGCTACAGAAGCACCTCATACAGCTTTATGATATGCTGCACCATCAGAGCAGAGGGCTACATTAAGGCTTTCATCAACATCTAGTTGCTAAGCATGACTGTGTCCTCTTTGACAATATAATAGGTTAGGAAAACAAACTTGAAAGAGGAAATGTATGTTCTGAAATTTGCTGTTGTTTTGCAATAGCCTTAGCTAGCTAACTGAAATGAATTAGATTAGGTGCATGCTATGTTTAAGTGTGTATTAAGGAAAGCAAACATATTGATGTGTGAAATGTATTAAGAGGTGTATCACTTGTTACCTGTTAGTTTCAGAATAGATTTCAAGATTCTCTTACTAGTCTACAAATCACTCCATAGTCATGCACCTGAATATATAACAGACATGCTCTCAAGGTACACACCCAGTAGATCCCTGAGGTCCTCTGGCACTGAACTCCTAACAGTTCCAAAAGCTAGGACAAAGAGACATGGGAAAGCAGCTTTTAGTTTCTAAGCCCCCAGCCTTTGGAACACTCTGCCAGAATACCTAAGAATGGCTGAAACGGTTGAAACCTTTAAACATGCACTTAAGACATACCTCTTTGATCTCGATTATCACTCACTGTAACATTTATCTGTTTACTTATCTGTGTCTCTATACAAGTGTTTCGACCCCCCCCCCCCCCCCCTTCAGAAGCTGTCTCTTAGTTTGACGATAACCGTGCTGAGCAGTCCTTTACGGTGCCAGTGCGGTTAGTACGTAATTTCCTGTTTATTTATCTCTGGCAAAATCTGTGTCTTTTTATAAGTGTTTTGAAACCGCACCCCACCCCCAAAAGAGCTTCAGTTAGCATCTAGCAAAGTATTCTGAGACAGGAAATCAGAAACTTCAGAGGTAACCTTTTCACGAATCTTTGACAAAAAGGGAAGAGGTAGGCAGGTCTATTTTTCTTGATGGGTTAAGTGAATCTTTCTTAAGCAAAGGAGTAACCCAAGTCTGCTTGATTGATGTAGGAAAGTTTCCCAAACTGAGTGAAGTATTGACGACATGCATGATAGCAGGTAAAATTGTAGGCAAGATGGACTGGAGAAGGGTAGCTTCAATGGCCAGAGAACATATAGTTGGCAAAGCTGTGCTGTGAAAGCTTTTCTTACATTTTCGCTGGGTTTTCTGACCCAGACCACAGAACTGCATGCCTAGCCTGAGCTGCTAGTGAGAATGACAGATGTGTTTAACTGCTCTTCACATGACCTTACACCATCAAAATGAGTTTGATGAGTTTTATTTCATGATGTCAAACATATCTCGAAAGAGGTAAATCCCTGCATAATGTTGCTTTAAGGAAGGAAACAATAAGGAAACAAAAAGGAAAGGTGATGACACTATCTGTTCAGTCCTACACAAATAGTGTGTCAGGTTTATTTTTTCTAGACTTGCATTGGCAAATCCAGGGTTACCACTCCACAGAACCCACAAGGAACTAGTAAAGTAACAAATAGAATAGAGTTGTCATAGCTGGGATGGAGGTGGTTGAGGATGGGACATTTTAAAGTTCAGTTCAGCAAACGGCTCTATGGGATAGAAGCTGTTTTTAAGTCTAGAGGTGGTCCTGCCTATTCTCTCCACAGAAAGAGATGGCAATCCAGATTATTTTTATTAGTTGTACTTTGGTGGTGGAATGACCTACTTAGTGCTATCCAATGAAGTAACAGCCAAGGTAGCATAAACTCAAAGAGTATCACAGTCTGAGGCCTGTTAGGCACCATTTGGGTAGTTTGACATGACTTGACATTTTTATATTTTTTCCACATACAGTTTTCTAAAACCTACTTTGAGAGATTGTAAAAAAAAAAAACACTTACTGTTTGTGGCCAACACTCTTGAGGTCTGAATATTGTAGGCACAAGTGTTAGCTACATAAAGGTCATTAAAGCCTTCATCAGGATCATGTCATTTGGTTACTAAACTTCTATAAGTTTGGAGTGACGCTTTTTCTTTTGAAAGTCAGTGGCTTGTATCATTCATATGAACGAGATAGGTGTTAGTCACAGGTAAATCCCCACTCTCCACCCCACATGGGTAATGGCCCATCAGGCTGGAATGCCACTGTGGCCCTCTCTGTCCCATCCACAACCATTTTGCAAAGTCAGTGTGAATTGTAAGAAAAGGGAACAATTTATTGAAAATGCTGTTGTCCAAACATGCAGAATCTAAACATGCAATGGATTAAATTATAATACATAGAAAATGCAGTTAAAAAAAGAAGTTAGCTGATTTTCTCAAAATGAGTTGCTTTGGTCCTATATTGCTGGCTGTGGAGGCTACAGAAGCACCTCATACAGCTTTATGATATGCTGCACCATCAGAGCAGAGGGCTACATTAAGGCTTTCATCAACATCTAGTTGCTAAGCATGACTGTGTCCTCTTTGACAATATAATAGGTTAGGAAAACAAACTTGAAAGAGGAAATGTATGTTCTGAAATTTGCTGTTGTTTTGCAATAGCCTTAGCTAGCTAACTGAAATGAATTAGATTAGGTGCATGCTATGTTTAAGTGTGTATTAAGGAAAGCAAACATATTGATGTGTGAAATGTATTAAGAGGTGTATCACTTGTTACCTGTTAGTTTCAGAATAGATTTCAAGATTCTCTTACTAGTCTATAAATCACTCCATAGTCATGCACCTGAATATATAACAGACATGCTCTCAAGGTACACACCCAGTAGATCCCTGAGGTCCTCTGGCACTGAACTCCTAACAGTTCCAAAAGCTAGGACAAAGAGACATGGGAAAGCAGCTTTTAGTTTCTAAGCCCCCAGCCTTTGGAACACTCTGCCAGAATACCTAAGAATGGCTGAAAGAATGGCTGGTTGAAACCTTTAAACATGCACTTAAGACATACCTCTTTGATCTCGATTATCACTCACTGTAACATTTATCTGTTTACTTATCTGTGTCTCTATACAAGTGTTTCGACCCCCCCCCCCCCCCCCCTTCAGAAGCTGTCTCTTAGTTTGACGATAACCGTGCTGAGCAGTCCTTTACGGTGCCAGTGCGGTTAGTACGTAATTTCCTGTTTATTTATCTCTGGCAAAATCTGTGTCTTTTTATAAGTGTTTTGAAACCGCACCCCACCCCTTTTTTCTTTCCTACTGTGAGGCGCATTGTGTTACCTCCGTGTATGAAATGCACCGTACAAATAAAGTTTGATTTGATTTGATTATCAGGGGAGCTATCCCCATGTCGGCTGAAAGCTTCCCACTTTCTCACAGAGGCTATTTATTCTTAGCCTGGAATCATCCAGTGTCTCCCACGTGAGCTACTCTCTAGTATACCAGCAGATATTCGGTTGGCCCTCTGCCTTAAAGGTGCAGAGAGCAGAACAAATATACCAAAGATTCCGGGCCCAACGGATCCTCTAATTAAAAAAAGACACATTACTCACGGGGAAGGGTCAAGGAAGATTTCGAAAGACAAGAGGGATTAATCAGGTGTATAAAAAAGGAATGCAAAACTGCTCAGGTTTTGGCTGTTGGTATTATACTGGCAAAATAAACCTTTTTTAAGCTCTGCACTCTGCCTGACTATTTTCAAGATTTTCCCTGAACACCAAGAACAAAGACTTTATCCAGATCTGAAATGAAGCGTTTTTATCTTATCACATGTATTAAAACCTACAAATCAACCATGACAAATCGTTTTACATTTTACAATCTGACTTCAAAGTACTACATGAAGTGTGCAGACAATTATGTGTTTTTGATACTCTTTGATGCTTTCTAAAATACATTTGAGAATCATGCTCTTTTTAAAAACATCCTTGTGTGTTCTCCCCTGAAAAGAGAGTTATAGGCCCAGTAACTCACAGGATGTAACAAATACATTTGTTGATGTCCTCAGGAGATATGCCATCATATCACAGCAATTGATTCATTCATGTTAAATGTCTCTGGCGTTTGTTGATTTGTCTCATAAATGTTTCCCACACCATAGCGAAGTAGAACAATAGGCTTTTATGTTGTAAATAAGCAGTGTTAGATGTTTGACCCACATTCATTTTCTGGTAAATAAAATGACACCATAGGGGGAAGGAAATGCTTTCGGCCATCAACCTGCCCCTGCTGTGTTTCATTGCACAAAAGTGTACTTCACCGATGACCTTCTCCTTGGTAACACATAATCAAACTGAACTGTTTCAGTGGGACCCACCAGACCACACTGCAGCTGCTAAAGTGAGGAAAAAAGTCTTAACAACAATGAATGCAATATGCGAGCAAGTGACGACCCACTTGGACGGACTTCCATATAAAATAATAAACAATCCCTTTTTGAACGGTGCCAGAGTAGAATAAGCTGTGTAAATGCTGTTAGTTGGAATCATTTCGCCTGCTCATGCAATCTTTATCTTGTGATAAATTGCACATATGTCTTGCAATGAGATTAAGTTTGCAAACAAATGTGATAATATCTCCAAGATACTTGTCACCTCCCCTAACATCCAGAGTTTGGAACTGTCCAGCAATGATGTCTTAACATGAGGAGACACAGCTTTCTGTGTTCTGCATTGTAACTAACAGTTTGTGAGAACACAACGATTTGTTTCTACTCTGAGGGCTTTGCTAATTAAATACTTCCTCGAAGCAAAGATTTTCACTCATTTAATAAAAAACTCTGCACTTTAAGCAAGTAAAAACAAATTGCTTTCACCCTGAAAACAGCACGCCATATTTTCAAGTGGCAAAACAGCATCAGGCCTGCTCATATCAAAGGACTTTCCACACATCTTCATTGATTTTTGTCTGCACTGATACAACGGCTGTTTTATGACTGGAAGCCTAGGATCAGGTTTCTTCTGACACTGTGAATTTATAGAGAAGCGGTGAGTTAACTGGCTCCACCTGCCAGATGGTCTCCTTTAGTTCCAACACATGCTGGTGCTAATCAGCACAGGACGCCCCTGCATTCCGCATCCACAGCGACCGCGGATCAAAGCCCCCGCCGCCGCCATCAGAGCTGGAAGTGATGTCACCGGAGAGCAGACCCCATATCACTCCTCCAACAGGATACATTGTGGATGTTGTCAATAGCAACAGTTTGATGTATAGGGTTATCAAGGTTAATCACATTCAGGGTTTAAAACAAAGTCTGACATATAAAGACCTTGGATTACCGGTACATGATAACTTTCAAGTCATTGATAATGAGATGCTTGTTTATCTATACTAGGTTTCCCACATGTCAGCCTATTGTGTGACGCTAAAATGGTTGTGATTGATTACTAAAATTATACATGCCAGAGCGTCCGAAATTTATCATGATTAGTTGTTCCATTTTCAATTCCAAAGGGTGTCAGTAACCCAATTAATTATCTTTATTAAGTCTCTTTTGTTGAGGGTGCAACTCGTATGTAAAACAGCTGCGCTGTGTCTAAAGGCCATCATGTCATGCATGCTGATTGATTTATATTTGAACTGCTGTCACTTAAAGATGAAATGTGTACTGGTTGGTACAATAATCAATAATCCAGCGTGACAAAACAATTCAGGATGTGTGGGTGTGTTACATGTCAGTTTGACTGAAATAACACTTTATCACAGGCCAAATGGGCAGCTTCAGCTGCACGGGAGAGGGAGTGGAAAGAGGAATGACCCCAGGAAGGACGCTTTTAGTCCACGCTGTATCTGACCTGCTTGTGACCATAACACACGTCAGTGACTGACATCCCAACAGCTGAGGAAACACCGGACCACACAGAGGTCCACACTGAAGAACCCTGGGCTATTTTCATATAGACCTACTCCTTGCTTTCTTTTCTGGGTATCATTTATTTCAGTGATTAATAAACAGCATTTGTTGTCCTGAATTAGTTTGATTCATAATTATGGCTTACCAGATGAGGTGTAACATAAACAACATTTCCAAAATAGCGCACGAATATAAATAGTACAAACAATATTAAAATCAACACAGTAAGACTGTACAGTGAAAACTAATGTCAAAACCCTGCATGTTGCCTACAGTGATATAATGCATTTATTTGCAACACTGCCTCTTTTGCTGTGCCCACTGTACACAAATATGCAAGATCCAATTAATTCATCATACTAAAAGGAACATTCCAGTGTTGTACAATGTTATTGGAAGCAGCACTTACCATTTCATGTCAAGCCTTAGAGCAACTTATAGATTTCAAATACTGCAGAAGAGAACATAAACTTTCATTCAAAGTCATGTTATTGTTATGACCTGAGGATATTGTGACAAGTGCTAACCTGCTCCACACAGACATACAACACAGATATGTTCTATATTAGTACGTTAAACCGTAACAAAAGTGTTCTTTCACTTTCAGACTAAATGTGTATGTGGCCAATTCACTGCTGTATACAAAAGCCCTTTAAATTACACGGCTTTATATCTGAACATATTTTTCAAAAATGCATTCCTAAGCATAATAAACAGACTGAATCAGCTGCAAATTACATGTTTTCTCATGAAAAAAACCTGTTAAGGGGCTTATGTGTCTATGGTGCACTGGTACAACTCAGTGAGCAGCCACAGTACAATGAGAGCCTTTCTCATAAATGGGTCATAGGGAGCACTTCAAAGATTTTGTATGTGAACAATGATCTGAAGCAAACTATTTTCTCATTGAGAAGTGTAAAGGTATGTACACAAAACCAGACAGGTGGCTTTCACATGGAAAGTAATCCATTTACACCTTACAAAAATAATGACCAGTGCTGCTGCCATGCTTCATGTGTTTGTATTTGTGGATTTAATGTACTCTGTCAGTTCCAGTTAAAGGTCCAGGTCAAGAAGTTAATGTTTCTGTAAAAATGTTGCTCAGATTCAGAACATGTGGACTTCATTACTGCATATCAACACTCGCCATAGTGCTTAAAAGCCATTCTTCCTGAAGCTTACAAAGAAAGCCCCTTAAAACTTGTACAGATTGTACCTATTTCCTTGTCAGCACACGTTTATAGAACAGTGTTTTTGTCCTCGTTCACGTCTTTTCTGGAGAAACACTTAAGGAAGGTGGTGCTTCCAGAAAGTCCTCTTCATCTGCCAGGAGATGTGAGCGCTTGTGCTTAAGTCATTCGCCTCTCGTGCTTTACTTGTCTGTCACTGACACAGTTTTCTCATCAGCTCTTGGCCAACAGAACAGTCTTTCTCAAAGGCTTTCTCTTTTTCAAAGCACAAACACAATCATTCACCAATGTCACTGAAGCAGAGGTTAAATCCTGATGGATTACAGAGAGACACAACTGAACAGCGTATAAATGGTATTCATGTAATCATGGATTTCTTTAGAATGTAAATGTGGAGCTTGAAAAAGCAAAGTACAACAGCGTATAAGTGGGAGAGGCATTGCGTGTTACCAACTGAAAGATAAATGCACAAATAGTGTGTGACTATTTGACATATCACATACAGCAGTTCAAAATGTACACAGACTGGGTAAAGTAATTCGAGTGAATACAGATGCTTTGAAATTGGTTTATTGTGCCTCATGCCTCTAATTTATGTCCCCAGTCTCTGAAAACCCCTTGCTGCGCAAACACATGTTGGCCCTTTTATGGGAGATATCAGCAAGACAAACACTGAAATAGGCCTGAAAACATGAGAGAAAAGGAAACGAGAGACAAAGAAATGTTACACTGAGGCTTACAAACACAGCCAAGTGTTGCCGTATATAGCATAAGGTTATCCTCATGAAAACAAAGCCTACTGCATTTCAATTCACGGAGGCTCTTTGGCAAATTAACTTCATTCACCCTTACAGAATAAAATACAATTTCACTTGATAGCTCAACTCCAAGAATGTAGGATTGCCATGAGATGAGATTTTGAATAGCTAAGCAGAGAAGAGGAGAGAATAATGAGAACAAGGACAGCCCAAACACAGAGGCCAGCGTTCTGATGTGTATGTGAAACAACAAAGCCAGCTTTGATCCTACTCTAACCCCATTTTTATTATTGTGATGAAAAACTACAAAATAAACATCAAAACCAAAATGACTACTCTATGCCAAGTTAGGAATTAATGGATTTTTTACGGGTGCTATTGGAAGCCTCCTTGAAAGCCCATGCATACATTTACAAAAACCTTCCAGAAGTTTCAGAAGACTTTTCTTCACAGAATATATATTCTACATTTCCTGACTCATGTGCACTACTGCTAGCTACCCCATCTAGGGCTGTAGATCTGTACGTGACAATCCATTCAAGGCAACTAAGAGATCTACCGTACCATTGATCAACACATTGATCCGCCATATCCGTACAAATGGAACCCAAATGGCTGTGATGGCAAATTGTTCAGTACATGCTAGGCCTACGACTACATGCAACATGTGTAACAGGTTTGGATAGAAAGAAACACTGGAAGTCACAGGATGTTGTTTTGAGCAGATACAAATTGTAATTATTTGTAATTGTCACCAGGCCTGTGCATTTCCTGCCACTTTTATAGGGCCTTTTTGAGGGTACTCTGCCCTCATGCAGTTTTCTTCTTCCTTTAATATACGTCTGGCTTTAGCAACTGATTTATGTCTTCTGAGTGAACACATGGCATACATTCAAAGACAGAGTCTCCACAAATACACATCTTCCCTTATTTTCCCCAAACATGCACAGTCATACTCCGAGTTTGAGTTCGCAATGATCATTTGTAACATCGACCTGAAAATGTCCATGTTTTTATAGTATTCCGTTCTAAAAAAAAAGCATATCTTATCATAATCTAACAACAAAGTGATATGTTATCAATCAATGATAACAAACTTGGGAAAAACAAAACGCTGCGCTGGCCCCTAGCAATGCCACAGCTTAATTGATCAGTGCATCATCAGCACTGCAGTGGTCTTCCGGTGAGAGTCAGCTTATTTTCACCCACTCCACAGTCAGGCATCCACTGCCACAAGCCATATTGCCTTATGACGAGCTCCATAATCTAGACCAGATGAGTGTTATGCACTGAGGGGCTAAGTCCTCAGACCACTGACAGACCCCTCCAGAGATCACCAGAGGCACCCACATCCACACACAAATGCAACACTCATGGTTCAAAAACGGCCAGAGAGGCTAGGGCGCAGATCTCTTACAAAAATAACACAAACACGAATACTCACTCACATATAAGGCCATGGTTTTGCTTCTCTTTCAGATCAGATTGTGATGAAGAGTGGTGTGATCTCACACATATCCTCCTTCTCATGTGGTTATGGAGAAAAACACCAGAGAGCAACACATTGGATCAATGAGAGTAACTAGAAATCCAATAGGATATCATGAAGGCAAATCAGTGAGAGTTATTCAATAGGATATCATGAGGACAGTTCAGTGAAGATTACTCCGATTAAAATACATGCAATAATAACAGTTCTGACAAACTAATGAAAAATGGTTGTGTGAATGTTTACATCATGACTTAAGACGTGAGACGTTTGAATTTATACTCCTTAAAGTGTAGTTTATCAGCCAACAGTAGTTTTAGCGCTAATTTCAGCATTAAGTTGGAATGATGCTAATTGGTAAGCCTCTATTACTCATTGTTCACTTCAAAAGGCTAATTTATCTCTGCGTATCAGAATGATCCACAGGACCGCCTAGTGCCCCCGCATTGGGACGAATAAATTGCTGACATATGCATCATGATATTGTCAGCTTAATTGCAATGTATTGCTCATGTATTTCAGGTTGTTTCAAATGTGATCACCAGACAGTGTGTCAGCATGAGGTAGATGTTAACTCTCGAGTGGGCCAGACGTTCTCTAAACCAAGTGCTCTCTCTCATTACTGCAAACATAAACGGCAGGGTGATGCATATGGCAATGGTGTAAACCTTTCCAGTGAGATCAACTATACTGATGTGCTTTTAGTGCTCTGCTGATGGTATTCTGGGGATGTGACATTAGCACTCCTCCCTATGGTAAGAGCTGGCTGTGAGGAGCTACTCATGCCCTGGCCTCTCTCTACTTCTCCACTGCATTCTTCTCCGTGTTGCTCAGGGAAAATGCGATGGTAACCATCAGATGGGCTGGATTTTATTGGAATAGCTTCACAAACTTCGTGTTTAAAAATGATGCACAGGCATTAGCAATTGAGGTCTATGGTCTCGAGCTAAGGCATAAAGGATTGCTTGGTGAGCTTCTTTTTTTTCTTTGCTACGGACACATGTGTTAGTCAGAGTCAATGAAAATGACAACCTCTAAAACACTTAAGGGAAATTTAGAGGAGGTTAAATGAGCCATTGGATTATCAGAAACAGTGCCAGGGAAACTGCACATCAAATAGAAAGTGCTGTGCAAGGGGGAGTATTATCATGGAGGGAATCTTGGCACATCACACTGCCTTTGTTCTGTGGACAGAATATTCTGTGTATTGATTGGAGAAGGTTCTTTCTAGCATTAAGTCCACAGATGTGCAAAAAGCCCCAAAGCGTTTTTGCAAGTGTGCACACAGATGGACACAGGTGTACTAGAAAGCATTGCTGCAAAAAGTCAAATTCGAATTGCAACTTCAACTGATCTAGAGTCAATAACAGGCACTTTATACCTTGGAACTTATGTTCATTTTTTGTATCTAATTTATGCTATTAAGAATAAATGTTGCAAGAACCATGACATTCTACAAGGTGACAACCCAATTTATAATACCCTGTGACGCAGGAAGGTCAAAGTTGAGGAACAGTTTTCTGCATAGAATGTGGTAGAAATCATGTTTTTCAACATATCAGAATCAGAATCAGGTTTTATTGGCCAAGTAAGTTTGCACAAACAAGGAATTTGTCTTGGTACAGTGGCTCTCAGTGTGCTTACACATATTACACAAAATATACATCACAACACAAAACAATACAACAGTGCAATGGTCTAACAGTCCAAGAAGTCTAAAAAAAGTATATACAAGGAGGAATAGTGCAAAGAAGATGAGAGTCCAGAAAGTGCAGGAAGAAATAAATACTATATATATTAAACATATACTAAGTCCTATGTACTAAATAGCTTGAAGTATTGACTCAGACTTCCTGGTGCCAAACAACACACAGCAGATGTATCTTCCTTTTATCTCACGCACAATAATAAGATCATAAAACACACGACCTTTTCCTGTCAAGCACAATGCAAAGAGAATCATAAATCTAACATGCATGCTACCAACTGCTTGCAATTTTTTTGTCTTTTTTTTGTCACTCATGTCCTAAAGTCATGGAAGTTATTTGGATGTTAATTTAAGTCGCATGCCAAACCACTGCAAGACGGCCTCAAGCAGCAGGCCGAGGAGAGGCCAAGGATTCAGGCACAAGTTACTTAATCTCCAGTGCTGCAAAGATGGTAGTCATCAACGGAGATAAAGAGGTGTCATGCTGCATTTGTTGAGATTTCTTTCATATAATCCCTTATATGACCTTTGGTTTGCCTTTTGATGTTCCAGGCTGTCTTTTATAAAGAAACATACTGGCAAACATAATATAAATCATTTCTGTGCCTCAATATTTCTGCTTTACATTGAAATTACCCAGAGGCACATCCACATGAGACGTTTTATGACCATTAGGTCTATACATTTGAGGCTCCCAACATATATTACTTTTATTCATCAATATTAGTGTTGGTCATTTTACCTTATAAGAATACCCATCACATTCACATGACGGCTTCTGAGAAGAAGCAATAAGCAGGGTCTTCTCACCCTTTTGGCGAGTAGCGTTTAACTGGCTCCAGGATTCTTACCCAGCACGCAACTACTCAAAAATGAGTTATTGTACATTTTATAGGCATGCAAAAGGCAGTTAGCCAGAGCCAATCCCTCTTTTCACAGCCCCGTGTTTGTCTTCTACTGTAGCTGCACTGCAGACTGTGGTAGCCATTTCCTCACAGATTACACAAAAACCATTTAAACCACCACATACGTCAAGCCTGTAGACGAAACGTTCTCTCTGACAAAAAAACATACTCATTAGCTCTGGGTCACCATTTGGGCTTTCCAGTAACATCAGTTACTGCAAAGCCGAAAACACTTACACGTTTTTTTTATTCAGCAAAACTGAGAGGGAATTATCTATAACTGATGATTCTTCAATCTCACAATGGACTGCTGCAGTAGAAATGTGATGCAACAGCAGGACACACACCATTACTTTATCCACAATATCAATGAATTCTGTACAGAAAAAAAAGCATCCAGGCCCAGAGATAAAACCATTATGGTGATTCACTTTGCAGAAGGAAAAAAAAGAATATCAATAGATTTAATCTGTACAAGGACACCTTTTCCATTTTCCCCACAATCATTTATGGTTCCCAGAAATATATTCAATGAAAATACAGTAGATAATAAATAAGTTAGTGGAGAAGCCACTAATGGTCTACCTGACCAATCTTTGCTAGATGGCACTTTTAGTTTGATTCAATTCCATGCTGTTTCCCATGGCGACGGCAGATGGGTGCACTCTGTGCCAGACACAGGTGTTACTGTTCATTCTGTTCACTCCCCATCTAGATGTGTTCCATCTGGTGTCTGAGAGCACCTAGCCTCCCTCCCTCCTTCCAAGCAGACTCATGCCTCACGCTGACATCCAAGGCGCTAACATTATAAAAAGAGAGCTTCCTTTACTCATCTGCCTGTCTTCCTGTGAGCACCAGACTGTCCCTACAGGCTCCTCCACAGCCATGTCCTCCTCCACGGGGCTCGGAGCTGGAATACTGCCCAGTGGCAGAGACGGCGAGACAGTGACAGGGAATGGTTAGGGGAGACAGGCAGTCTCCCACTCAGCCTGTGGGTAATACAGTGTTATTGCCCTTCACAACTGTGGATGACCTGTGTGCATGAGAAAAGCACTGCAGTTCTGTATCTGGTTAGGATCCCAGCTGAGGTAATGGTAGACACCTGTGAGAAATCCTATCCTCTCGTGAGAAAGGACACCAATATCATTACATTTTTTGATCATTATGCACGTAGCCTTGAATCACAGTTGGAAAGTGTAAAGACTAAACTAGCACACAGTGGGTTGTATTCTTTGGCGTTTTTTTTGGCATGTTAAAATTCGGAGTGATCTGATATGTTTGAATACTGCACCCTCTGGTGGAAAATGTGTATTGTTTTCTGTCTACTAAGAAATAAAGACACAAAGCTTATCTGTTAGGGAAAATAGACCGGGCTATTTACTTGACAACCTATTTTAATCAAACACATAAGTTGACAAGGTCACAAAGAAGATTTACAAGTTCAAACAATTAAAAACTGTTACTGGCCCCATAACTGAGGGAATGGTCAAATAACACAAATCTGCTCCTCCACTCCCAGTGTCATCAAAACAGTCAAATGGTCTTCAAGTACAACTCCAACCTTTGGCCTTTTTTGTTGGCTATGACGCTGCTTCCTCTGGCTTTGATACCTAAACGTCTTGAGATTTGAAAGGTTCCTCATATTTAAATGATCTATGGAAAGTTCATATATAACATTTAAGCTCCTTCATCTTACATCCCTTATTAGGTCTAAAAAAAATAAAATCCACAGCATACTCCCTTATAAGATACGGTTGCTCAAAGATCCATGAATTTAAGGACAAAAATGAAGGGCTCGAAGTGCTGCAGTGTGCAGAAGTGTTTACACCTGGGATATACTGCCTCCTACTGGTCAGCTGTGTTACCTACTCAATCCTCCTTTCGTTCATGTTCCTATTCCATCTGGAGATTACCATCACAGGGAATTACCCTTTTTGATGCTAGGATGATGGATCGAAACGCACACTTAAATTATATATTAGCTTTGCATTTAAGCATTTCAATACATGCGGAAAATGGGAAGGTCATTCGAGAGCAGACACTTCCTGTTTAAGTTTTCCAAATTCGCCTACACACAAAAACTACTCTAAAGCTCCAATTACATTTTTCCAACATTGTTGGAATGTGAAGTTATTAAAGGTGAGGTCCTCAATTCTGGAAAAAAAGTGGTTGTTGTTGTTGTTGACAAATGACACCCCTCCATTCTGTGCTCCTGAAGTGATGTGATGATTGGTTGGAATTGTGTATGGCGGTTTGAGCTGCTTAGTTTCAGTTTGTTCCAAAGTCAGTACTATGCACCGGAGTGTTTTTTTTAGCAAATACACTGAACAGACAGCTAGAGGAACATGAGAAGAATTTACCTTAATTCAACCAAAAGTATAACAAATTGTGATCTACCTATGATTACCTTGAAGTCTGAGTAAAAAAATACAATCACCATAGACCTTTTCACCTTTTTTTTTTTTTAGGTATTTTGGTATTGAAATAAACCTGATGGCTGAATGCCTGTGGCAGCGGCAGCGGTCCTGTTGCTGTGCTGTGGTCCTGCTGTGGTCCTGTTGCTGTGCTGTGGTCCTGTTGCTGTGCTGTTGTTGTGGTCCTGCTGTGGTTCTGCTGTGGTCCTGCTGTGGTCCTGTTGCTGTGCTGTTGTTGTGGTCCTGCTGTGGTCCTGCTGTGGTCCTGTTGCTGTGCTGTTGTTGTGGTCCTGCTGTGGTTCTGCTGTGGTCCTGCTGTGGTCATGTTGCTGTGGTCGTGCTGTGGTTCTGCTGTGGTTCTGCTGTGGTCATGCTGTGGTCCTGCTGCGGTCATGCTGCAGGTCCTGCGGTGCCACTGGCCTCTGAGCAGGAGCAGAAGGGGAAGGTGCCGCAGCAGGGCTGGAGCCAGGGCCGCCACAGCACCTTCTCCCAGGTCAGCTGGTTTGGGACCGGCCGGAGGGTCCTGCGGTGCTCCTCCACAGCTCGGCCCATCCTCTGCAGCACCTCCGCATAGCGAGGCTCCGTCTCAGCAGAGAGAGGGGTGCTCTCTGACGGGTCCGCGGCCAGGTTGAACACCAGGGGCGGATCGTGGTAGGTGACAAACTCTGGGTGGCACATGCAGATCCCAATCTCATAGCAGCCTCCTGCTCCAGGGGGGGAGAAGTTGGGAGTGAAGAAATGCACCTTGAAAATAGCATCACCTGTGGAGACAGAAGAGTGAAAAGAACCAAGAGCATTTAGGACAGTTAAGCCACAATCGTATCAAACTCTGGAGAGAAGCATAGTGGTTTGTTGTCTATGTATGAATCTCTGGAGTGAAGCTTAGTGATTTGTTGTCTATGTATGAATCTCTGGAGTAAAGCAGAGTGATTTGTTGTCTATGTATGAATGTATGAATCTCTGGAGTGAAGCTTAGTGGTTTGTTGTCTATGTATGAATGTATGAATCTCTGGAGTGAAGCTTAGTGGTTTGTTGTCTATGTATGAAACTCTGGAGTGAAGCATAGTGATTTGTTGTCTATGTATGAATCTCTGGAGTGAAGCTTAGTGGTTTGTTGTCTATGTATGAAACTCTGGAGTGAAGCATAGTGATTTGTTGTCTATGTATGAATGTATGAATCTCTGGAGTGAAGCATAGTGGTTTGTTGTCTATGTATGAATGTCTGGAGTGAAGCATAGTGGTTTGTTGTCTATGTATGAATCTCTGGAGTGAAGCTTAGTGATTTGTTGTCTATGTATGAATGTCTGGAGTGAAGCAGAGTGATTTGTTGTCTATGTATGAATGGCACTCACTGCCAGGGGGATGCCAGCGGGCAGCGTTGAGGTAAATCCCACAGTAATGGAACATGAACTCGTGTTCTGAGCGCTCTGTTCTGCCCTCGATTAGTGGCATCAGATCATGGCCATCAAACGTTCTAAGAGTAGGTAGACAAGAGCACACCAAATACAGTTCAGTTCAGGGAACACAAGAACAAATGTAGTCCTTCACCTATAAGAACTACAAATGCAAGACGTATTTCTTTGTATATTTCAACAGTTTTATATTATTATTCAACATAATTTAACTGAATTATAAGATAGTAGCATCCATTTTACATGTATGAAAGACTTGTAAGCTTATTTTTGCAGTAATATTTTTGCCTTTAATATTAGTGTGTCCACCTTACCTGTCCTTGGGCAGTTCTGCTCCAGCGAGGTTCACCAGCGTGGGGTAGACGTCCATGAGGCTGGTGGGCTCATCTATCACCTTTCCTGCAGGTAGTCGTCCAGGCCAGCGGAATATTCCAGGGACACGGATGCCCCCCTCCCAACCACCCATCGCTTTTCCTCCTGTAAGAATGACACTGATTGAAATGTGTGCTTCCTTTAACAGACAGAATACATCAAGACTGTCAGTCTTTGTTAACATGTGTTTGAAATGTGTCTTTGGCAATAACACAGCCGAAGTATGGAAATATGTTGATTCTCTTGTTTTTCAAGAAATGCTTCAGGAGCGGTATGCGGTTGGTTTAGGCAGAGGCCTGATGGGACCGAAACACTGTCAGCTTTGTGCAGCACACGGCACGGGGAAATATCTCACTGAGCTGCCCTGCAGTGGCGGAGCAGAGACGTCTACAGCGCCCTACAGGCCCTTATGTCGAGACGAGG
This sequence comes from Clupea harengus, assembly GCF_900700415.2. Lineage (NCBI taxonomy): Eukaryota > Metazoa > Chordata > Actinopteri > Clupeiformes > Clupeidae > Clupea > Clupea harengus. Next base: position 30,977,249 of record NC_045153.1, read on the forward strand.
GGGGGGGGGGACATGTGGAATGGTGCATCCTGTTCTTACAAAAGAGAAAATAACTGGAATAGCGTTTCCTACAGTCCGGAGACGTGGGGAGGGAACAAAGGGGAACAGTGGGGTGGGGAGACCTGGAGGTTTCAAGGGGAATGGCTGCATTTAGAAGACACATGTCTGCATTCTCACAGGCATTTCTTATTGCCATCAAATTTCCATGGCTACCTCGACCCTTCATGAATGTGATTGCTTTCTAAATTGTACATGTCCCAGGATAGGTCACAACAAATCGACAAACCAAACGGAGTCAGACATGACTAGACTACACATTTTGACTGAACTGAAGCAGTTGTCAACGTATTGCTTATATCAGTCAGATTTGTTTGAAATTGTAGTGAACTTCAACTGGAACATGTCATTTAGGTTCATTTATAACCCCTGAGCAAAATATACAGTATGTGACAAAGTTATGAGTAGGTGCTCATCTGGGCACTATTAAAACACTCTTCTGGCTTTCTGCACTAGTCAAAAGAATAAGAGATTAAAGTAGGGCTGAACAGAAGAGAGTGGTGTGAGCAGTACTGTCAGACATGTTTATGTTGTCATTCCTGTAGCAAAGGCAACGCTGAGGATGATGATGATGTTGATGATGGAGAAGGCAGAGTGTCCTGGCATGTTGGAAATGCAGATGTGCAATAATTGATATCTTAGTGGCCACCTGGTTTAGAATATAGTTACACATTTAATACAATTGATCTTGTTACTCACCTTTGTCAGATGGGCTAAACACAAAGCAACAAAATCATGTTTGTTTCACACTGTATGTTAATCAAAAATGCTCATGATTAGTCAACTTGCTTGCCCATAAAATGCCCACGTAAACATCAAGAAAAACAATACATTTGTCCCTTTCATAAAAAGTACATTTCATTTTCTTACCAAATCAAATTATCTATGCCTCCTTGATTAATCTATGCCTCTTTGCTTCCAAAATACACGATTGTTTCTTTGCATGTTCAGCTGTATGAAAATAATGTGATCATTCAGTTAGAACTACATTTCCAAACCAAATCTTCTCCTGCCATCCTCTTTCTGTTCTGCCCAGACCACCACAGGCGCCTGCCATCCTAACAGCCTGGTCCATGACCCTGAGCTCTTAGCTTCCATCCTTACAGCCTGGTCCATGACCCTGAGCTCTTAGCTTCCATCCTTACAGCCTGGTCCATGACTCTGAGCTCTTAGCTTCCATCCTTACAGCCTGGTCCATGACCCTGAGCTCTTAGCTTCCATCCTTACAGCCTGGTCCATGACCCTGAGCTCTTAGCTTCCATCCTTACAGCCTGGTCCATGACCCTGAGCTCTTAGCTTCCATCCTTACAGCCCGGTCCATGACCCTGAGCTCTTAGCTTCCATCCTTACAGCCCGGTCCATGACCCTGAGCTCTTAGCTTCCATCCTTACAGCCTGGTCCATGACCCTGAGCTCTTAGCTTCCATCCTTACAGCCCGGTCCATGACCCTGAGCTCTTAGCTTCTCAATAGACCCACTCTGGGGAGGGGGGGGGGGCATCCACATGAGACCATGCGTTTGAGCATTTCTCTAACAACAGTAAACCAGTGACGTTCTTGTGGTTAGTCCACAGATAGTCCACAGGTAGTCCACAGGTAATCCACATCTGTAACAAGGCATTGAAGGTACACCCATACATTACCTCTGTATATTCCATTCCAGCCACCCTTCTGTCCACGTGCATCTGAATCCTCTATGAATCCGCCATGGTCTGACGTGAAGTACATTAAGGTCCTGTCTGACAAGTCAAGCCTATCAATGACATTCACCATCCGGCCTGTTGGGGAAAGAAACAGACATTTGATCAGTCTACACCAGCGGCAAAATTCAGGAACCACATTCTATTTTCTTCCTCCCATCACATACAAGGACATCTCACAGACAAATAGATGGGAACTTCATTATACTGATGATTAATGAGAGGAAATAAAGTCTGTTTTTTAATATTCACCCATGTATCTAAAGAGTGTGATTTGGAGCTGTGCTTATGTCAGAACTGACGTGTTCTTATTTAGCAAGCATGTTACCTGTCTTACCCATCATCCAGTCCAGTCAAGCATGTAACCTGTCTTACCTATCATCCAGTCAAGCATGTTACCTGTCTTACCCATCATCCAGTCCACCTCTTCAGCATGTTACCTGTCTTACCTATCATCCAATCCACCTCTTCATTAACAAGCATGTAACCTGTCTTACCCATCATCCAGTCCACCTCTTCAAGCCTGTTACCTGTCTTACCTATCATCCAATCAACCTCTTCAACATGTTACCTGTCTTACCTATCATCCACCTCTTCAACATGTTACCTGTCTTACCTATCATCCAGTCCACCTCTTCAACATGTTACCTGTCTTACCTATCATCCAGTCCACCTCTTCAGCATGTAACCTGTCTTACCTATCATCCAGTCAAGCATGTAACCTGTCTTACCTATCATCCAGTCAAGCATGTAACCTGTCTTACCTATCATCCAGTCCACCTCTTCAACATGTAACCTGTCTTACCTATCATCCAGTCTTCAACATGTTACCTGTCTTACCTATCATCCAGTCCACCTCTTCAACATTGTCCCCGTAAAGCCCATTCTTGCTTTTCCCAGCGAAGTCTTTGGAGATGAAGAGTGGAGTGTGCACGTGTGCCAAAGACAGGAAGAGCATGAAAGGCTTGTGCTGGTTCCTGTGATCACAAATGACAGATCTCAGATCAGAAACCTTCAACTGTGTGATTTCAAAAAAAAGAGACATGTAGTCTTTACCTCTCAACAAACTGCTCAGCTTCGCCGATGAGGCGCTCCGACAGCGTCTCCAGGTTCATGGGCTGCTCCACTACGTCCTGATTTCTCATGAGGATACAGTTCCAGGTATGGAGGCGAAATGGCACGTACCACACCCCAAAGGCCAGGAGCCACAGAAGAGCCAGTAGCACCAGCGCTTTCCCACTCACGTCCAGCAGGCCAGCAGCACAGACACAGACTAGAGTAAGCAGTGCTAGACCAAGCAGCACAGTAAGATCCCGCAGCCTCAGTTGGATGTCTACTAACACCTCTGAGCCCTCTCCAGACTTGCAGTCATTAAAGAGGGTGAAGGGAAGCCCATAGAAATAGTCAAAACCGTGGTTGTTGGGATGATGGCAGTGGTCATTCCTGCTTTCACAATTCAACCCCAAATGCCATTTTCCTGTCAAAAAATTGTGATGATAATTTGCTCTAGACATCTCAACTTTAACAAATACAACATAAAAGCAGGAATTGATACATACCAACAATACCAGTTGTGTAGCCCTCTCTCTGCAGGAGCTTAGCAAAGGTCGTCTCACTGGGAGGAAGGCCAGCAGAGCCGCCCAAAAAAAGGATCACCTGCACTCTTCCGGTGGCCCCAAGCCCTTGACAACAACAAACCTAACGTTAGGAAAGACGCCTTCCAGACTTCAGGTATCACATTCCTGACATCTCGTGTTCTCTCAGATCCGTCATACCTGAGCGCAGGGCGTATCGTCCTGTCATAAATGCAGCTCTGCTTGGTGTGCACAGAGGAGCTGCAGCAATGTGCTGAGTAAGTTTCACTCCATCCAGAGCCAGTTTGTCAATGTTAGGGGTCCTTTGAGCCATGTGGCAGGGTAGAGATTGACAAGAGTATAAAAACAACACTGAGAAGTTCTGAAGGAAATATTAGCAAATAGAGACATTGTTGAGGCCTACCGGATTGTGTCATTCCCATAGCAACCAATGTCTCCAATACCCAAGTCATCCACCATCATGAGGACAAAGTTAGGTTTGAGACTGGAGTCATTATCCAACCCATCACAGTATGTGGCAGAAACAATGAGGATAATGAGTCCCGATGTGAAGGGCCTTCAAAATACATGAAATATGCCATTTTTATTTTGTGCAGTTATTATTTGTTTAGGACAAGGCAGCTTCATGTGCATTCGATTCTATCCTTTGTAACTTTGTACTCTGTTTCTCTAAGCAGATACGACCTAGGCGTACAAGCAAACACATTAAGTTTCCAATGAGAGGGCTTAGCAGTTAGCTTGACTTACCACATTAGCCTAGAGTGCTCCATTGAAGCAGTCAGCGTAGCGTTTCTGCTACATAAGCCAGTAAAGTTTGTTAATGTTATTTTCAAAGCAAGTGAGACACCTTTCACTTTTCCCAGATTCAGTCACCTGATAACAGTTAATTTGCTAACTGGCTAACAATCTCCAACTTTAAGATGAATCTGCAGGAATTTGCATGTGAAGGAAATTAGAGGAAAGTAGTACTTTCATAAAATACCTGAAATCAACAAGGCTACCTGTGGACGTTTTCAGTTTTACGTTGTGTTACGAAAACGAAATCCACTACAAAGAATGTCACATTGTACGAGCAATGACGTTTTCATACCGTAATTACTGATAAAGCTGCACATGTTTTCGGTAGATCCAAATAAACAAAAAATAATGAATTAGACTAAATTAGCAATAATAAGAATAATATGTATCTTCTTCTTGTTATAATATTCTTATTATAATCATAATAATGATACTAATACTGATAATAATTATAATAACTATTATCATTATTGTTGTTATTGTTGTTGAAGCAGAAAAAGAAGGCGAGGTCACCATAAAGAAGACATATTTTCATAACGTGGACATATTTTAAGGGCTAGTTTTATTGACTTCAGCTGCAGTCTATGAAAGGAGAAGTAGCTCATATCAAAGGTAAATGGGTCACAAAAAAAATCCCTCTGGATGGATAGACACCACTCTGAAAATGTGAAATATTGAATCATTTAAACAAACAAACAAGGCTGACTGCAGTCAGTTTTTTATTGCACGCACAACAATATTTGCATATTAGAAAACATTACAGTGGCCAAATGGTTCGTTATTGTTGGAGGCTATTATGTTATCCATTAGCCTTAATCCTCAAATGATGACAGAGAAGAGAAAAACAAAACAATTAGCCTATTTCACTGCTGACACAGTAAATGAAATTACTTCTGATGAGCAAGAGGCCATCATCATGGTTGAAATGCAAAATGTCACTTTGACTAAACAGCAGGAAGTGTGTATATAGCCAAATCTAAACATTCTTACTATCATTATTGTGTGCATAGAAGTTTGCATTTAACTGAGAATGTATGAATGATTCAAAATGACCTAAAATTATCTGTAATTCCTCAGCTATTTTATTCTTTTTCCAACCACCAGGGATTTCTATGCACAGAAAACATAGGCTGCCTGCATGCCCCCAGTAAACACATGCTGTTTTGATACGACTTACCCAGCTGTTGAGCATCATCATCATGTCATCATATGTTCAATATTTATGTATTACATAATCATTGTAGATTACAGGTCTAAAGCAGTATTATGGAGTTTTGATCTAAAACCAGTGAGCTAACTGCCTAAAAAGTAGGCAAAAATCTTGAAGACACAACCAACAGCCCTGTTAGCACTGATAAAAGCTTGCTAACTGGTGTCTTTTGACAATATACTGTAGTTAGCAATGTTGTGCTGTAAAGGCTTCCACAGAGTGTCTCGGACCACAGAACTACATAGTCGTTAGCCTGAATGGCTAGTCGGAACGGCAGGTGTTTTTACCTGTCCTTTACATGACCATAAACATTTATTTGAAGAAAATGACCAATTGTAGTTATAAAAATCTAATTGTTGCATAGTGTTGGTTTAAATCATGGCAACTGCAAACACATATGAAACAAACAAAATTCCCACTTTATTCAAACTGATCATTATTTACATTATTCCAAAATAGTAGAAGTGCTACAAGTCTAACTATGAAACAATTGCATGGCAAAATTGACATAGGCTAGCATCATTAGGCTAGCATCATTAAACAACATCAATCAGACATGAAAAATGTAAAAATCTATCAGAGCATCTAGAGAAAGGAAAGTGCTTCTCCCAAAAAAAAGCTATTATACCAACACATTTAAATTATTAGCTCACGTTTAACCAAATCAGTCACCCACAATCCAATCCAACATTTATACAATCTTATATCTTAAAAGGTATAATGATCATGACACAGAAACTTATATTTTAAATATGCTGAAGTTAAAAAAAAAAAAAAAAAACCCAGATGCTTCCTTTCCCTGCAGAGATAAGGCACTACTTGGAGGTAACATTAAAGATGGACCAATGCAACACATTTTCACATTCTTTACCAAAGGCTCTCAGATCTTTGCCTTTGCACACATTCCAGCAAAATCTTAAAACCACATTTCACATTAAGGCCCTAAAAATGACATACTTCACTCCAACTACAACTCAGTAGACATTAGCATTCATGTTGTAGATCCTCCCCCAACAACCGCCATTTATGATGAACTAAGAAGGTTGCTGAGAACTGTGGAAAGAGCACAATACAAAGGAATATAAAGGAATTGGACAAATGTTTTTGTCACGCAATGAGTTTACATATCATATTAATGTAGATAGGCCAACCTTATTAAACATATTTATTGTCCATTAATCATGTATTCATCATATCAATGAATAGCATACAGTAAGAAGAGATGGTATTGATTGAGAGTGTTGAGGTCAGTAGCCCTGACCATCACTTACCCTGAGGCTCAGCCTGTGTCCCAGGGTCCTCTTTGTGTCCGCTCTCTGGGTCAGCTGTGGCAATGGAACACCATGTTAATGAACTGTACATCCAGGCCATATAGAACACCATGTTAAAGAACTGTACATCAAGACCATATAGGACACCATGTTAATGAACTATACATCCAGGCCATATAGGACACCATGTTAAAGAACTATACATCAAGGCCATATAGGACACCATGTTAAACAACTGTACATCAAGACCATATAGATGAAGGTGAGATGCAGCACTACAGACCTCCTTGAGCCTTGAAGCAAAGCTTCTTCTTCTGGTAGGTGAAGTAACCAGCGGCTGCCCCAACCAGCGCTACTCCAATTCCACTCAAAATACCAGCAATGTTACCAAATCCAGCCTCTGAAACATACAAACAAACTTTACAATGTAGCATGTATACCTCCAGCTTACCAGCACAAAGACAGAGTTTGTAAATGAAATCACACACATGTAAATGAAACAATGTACAAAACAAATCCACCAGGTGGCGGTATGGTGCTGTTTTCATTCTATCTGCATTACATGCATCGCATTGCCAGTTGCTCTTAAGCATTATGCATGTATACGACTCAAAAAGCTGTAGTAACACATGATCACAAGTTTCGTTTTCACAATTACAGGTGCTGTTTTCTATAAGTCGTATAAATGTAAAGATATTTAATGAAAGCAACCAGCAAATAACAAATGTTATCATTTTTAAATGATCGGTTCCATTGTTATCTCAACGGACTAGCCCATTATTACAAAACTTTGTTTTCTAGATTTTCCCAGGTGAATCACTTTAAGGCGCTTCGTTAACCACATCTAAAAATGTGTGTCTAGTTCCAGTTCCAGTGATTGGCTGACTGAAAGTCAACAAAACAACATTTCTCCCTGTAGCAATTGTTGTGGTCAATGATCTAAGACACCAAATATTCTACATAGTTTGGATACATCACATCTTCAGCATGCCAACTAAGATTCCTCTTATGTGAGGCATAGCTGTCATATAACTAAGCAAAACAGAGAGGGAGAGAGAGGGGGGGGGGGGGGAGAGCAAGAGCGATGTCACTTCTTTAAGTCTTGAACTCAATGTTCCATAGTGTTCAGGTACATATAGGACATCACTCATCTTATGGGCGAGTGCCTTCAGTTCATGTAAATCCGTCAGCACATCCTCAAAGAGGTCTTGCGCAAAGGCACATAGCTATGCTCTGAGTAACAAAGCATGAGTCTAGGAGCTACACCTCATTAGCACTCTAAATGGAATGCTATACTACCCAGATCTCAGACCTTGCAGAGTGGCTGTAATATCAACTAATTCATTATTAACTAGTATATGTATAAAAAAAAAGCTTTGATTGACCGTTTAAGAAGGCACGCGACTTAGATGAATGAATAATCAATAGTACATTGGCACCCTGTGAGGCCTCTTAAACTGTCTTCCAGTCGCACCACCCCCTCGGGGAGGCACGCTCGCTCTACAGCTTCTACAGCGAGCGAGAGCAGTCAGCTTCACTGGGTGGAATGAGGAATAAAACCTCAAAGACAAGACGGGCAAGATTCAGCCTGATCTTCCTCTTTGTACCATGAGATAATGGCTTGGATGAAACTCTGAGAAAAGTTCTGTGGTGAGCATCGCAGTGGAGTAATGACAAACTGTAAGTGAGGGACTACTGCCACAGGCATCGCTCCCAGCAGGCATCCCATAATTTAACACCTGATGCCACCAGACTTGCCAACTGACTGACTACAAATGACAAATTGACTACAAATACAAATACTTAGTTAATCATAATGATACTAGTCCACCATCAGAGGACACCGAATCACGCTGTCCAAACACAATGTAAAGCTGTGATAATACACATATGTATAATCTATATGTATAATCTATATGAGTTATACATTACATAATATAAATAAATGCAATAAGGAGGATTTAAGCAGGTAAGTTGAACACAGGCGATTTTGAGCATAGAATTTACTCTACCTTTAGGTTCTTCAGCCCCTACAGGAAATGAATAAAATATATTTTAAAAGGTTGAAAAACAACTGCTGCAGGTACAAATGTGCTTAGATTCAGTCACATTGGTGTCTTAGATTCAGTGATAACAGCTTAATATTGGTGCGTCATGCCAACAACAACAAAAAACAGAATGCTAACATTTGGAAAGGAAGATAATGGAACCAATGTCTATACAATTTCAGGAAGTAAAAACTGTGTTTATGTTGACAGGCTTAAAAGGTACAACTGCCTGTTTTGTTTTGTTTATTTAGGGGGAGGGGGGAGATTTGCATCAACAAGTTGGAGACTACATGAGCAAGACAAGTAGCGTGTGTGTGCCTGTGTGAGCGTGTGTGCCTGTGTGAGCGTGTGTGAGCGTGTGTGTGTGTGTGTGTGTGGGTGTGTGCAGCATGTTGTTAAGCATGTTTAAGTGGTTCCAAGTGACATACCATCCTGGCCAGATGCAGCTCCAGCAGAGCGTGCTGCAATAAAGAGCCAGAAGAGAGTTTCACAAAAACCACTTCTGCTACTTTGGCCAGACAATAAGTGATTTAACGTTAACATGAGAACATGAGAATATATGTAGCTTTTGTAGATGCCTAATGATGAAATGGGTTAATGACTGTCAAAAAGACTTGGTTAGCTAAATCAAGTTTAGTGAAGCAGGTTCCAAACAGAAGGTTAACAAAGAGGAGTTAGTCATTTGCTATTGAGCTAAATATTACTGTACCTCTGCCTTTGCCCTCAACGGGATCTGAGTCAGCAGGAGGTTCATTGGCTTAGGAAGAACATAGCAAAAACATGCTTGATGACTGATTTGAACATGAATCATAATACATTCATTAGATTCACGAACACAGCTTTGGTATTCTATACGGTTATTATAGATCAGGGGAAACGGAGCAAACAGGGAGAAGATTAGTGGTATGCACAAGAGCAATAATGCCGCCTTTGTGTTTCAAGCATCACATTCCGTTTCCATGCGCTTCCATTCTAGAATTATAGACTTTCTGCCTCAAGGTCAAGCGGGACAAACAGGCTGGTTTCTGTAACCAATTACTCCGACTGGTGGGGAAGCAGTTAACAGGGGAAACAGACAGAACACCAGGAGACTAATGGAAAACAGAACAACGGTGACAGTTAAGGAAGTACCCTGCTTCAGAGACGACACAAATGCTTCTACAGTCCAGCTCAAAAACACTTTTTAAAAGATTAGAGCGCATTCTATGACATGTATTACAAGTGCTTCTGAATTTGCAGTCAGCTCTGTATTGCTATGTGAGTGCATTCGGAGTGTTATTCAAGTGGCACTACAACAGCTTATACTATGCCAAAATAACGAGCTGTGCTGTATAAGCAATGGAATAAATTAAACTATTACGCTAATATACAAATGTCAGATTAAAAAGCAATCTATCATTAAGTGTAATACAAAAAAGGTCTCTACCTGGCTCAAGAGCATCACTTAGATCAAATCCACCTATTAAAGAAAGACAAAAAAATATACACATTTGTATATGTGGCATGGATAATGTGGAGACTACACTGTTTTATTTCTGCAATTTGTCTCTGGTGTTCCTCTCTACCTCCAACATGCTCCGCTTCCTCTTCCGACACCGTGGCATCTACTGTAGCATCTGAGAACAGACATTAGTATGCAAAACACATGAACCTGTTTGAGCACGTCAGGCCTCTTCTCATGACAATTTGGGTCCCTATCTATGCAATATCACAGGGGCTATGGATTCCCAATGTCATGCTTTTCATTTCACCAACAACCTAAAAGGCTTTGGGTGTGAAACCTACCTGGAGAATCGCCTGTGTCTGTGTCAGATCCACCTAATGTGTACAAATACAAATGAATACACAGGAAAGTGCTACTATCATTTCATCACGGTGTAGCTCATTTTTTTAAAAACACGAGAGAAGAGTTCTCCTGTCACCTTCCACGGGGGGCTCCTCTTCTGCTGGTGCTGCAGTACCCTCTGGAGGAAACAGAGAGAAGCCTGTGAGTCCCCCGGAGGCATAAACCTCCTAATTACTCCACTGCAGCATTGCTGAGGGGTATGTGATTGACACGCTTTATGTAGTATGACTCAGTTATACATGCAAGTCTGAACAAACACACTAGCGTGTCACTAGCCGAGTCACTCAACTGAAATATTACTCAACATGTACCTACCTGGAGTAGCTGCATCAGATGAGTCAGCTTCACCTGCAACCAGCATTAGATGTCAATTTGAATATCTGTCACCTATTTTCTATGTGTTCTTTTGTTTACTGTAAAAGTACAGAGATCTTTTGGCAGTCTCGTCCTACCTTCAGCTTCTGCCTCTGCGTCTTCTGATGGTGGGGGAGCTGCAGTTTCCTCTGAAAAAGCCAAGTCATTACACGATAATGTCCTTTCCATGAACAGTATGTTTCTTCAGGTTCATTTGGAATTTAAAGTACATCTAAGTATATTTGCAGTTTAAAAGTGAAAAAAAAAACAAGGATCTACCTGGAACAGCTGCATCGGCTGTATCACCTGTCAAAGATATACATAAAAAGACAAAGGTTTGAGTAAAAGTCTATCTCTGCTCCTTGCATCTTTGTATTTGAACATGACACCTTTAAGGCTGTACCTCCTGTGGGTGCCTCTTCACCGTCCGAAACTGCTGTTTCTTCTAGGAAAGAATGCACAGTCATAACACAGTAGTGCACGCTGCACGCTGCATGCTGCAGTTCAACGCAATAAATGTTTCAATAAATAGAGGGCCCTGTCCTGACTACATCCTGGCACCCCCCTGAGATGCTGGCTAGTGAAGAAAGTCTGTTTAAGTCATTCAACCAGCATTATTATTATTAGTCATAAGAACTACAAAAAAAAAAGAGAGACAAATCGCCACCATGAATCATTCCTACATTCTATTTAACTGAAATTATATAGTCAAGTCATTTAGGTCAGGCATATAGAGCAAGCCATCCTTCCAGATGTATTCTATAATTACCTTCTACAGGAGCTTCTGCCTCTACAGGAGCTTCTTCCGCTACTGCCGCTTCTTCCTCTACTGCCGCTTCTTCCTCTACTGCCTCTTCTTCCTCTACTGCCGCTTCTTCCTCTACAGGAGCTTCTGCGGCTGCTTCTGTGTCTGCTTCTGTGGCGTCTAAAGTAGGAAAGGTGCTTATTGTGCCAGTTCAAGAAGGGTATACGAATACTTGTCAAATTACATTATGGTTTGGCAGAAATATACATAAAAGAGATGTAGAACTGTAAACACTCAATAAAGAGTATCTGTCATGTGATTCTAGCCCTGCTGTATTAGGACTCATGAAAATGATTATTTAGGGTTAGTAACTGACTGTGGATCAGGCCGCACATGAACAAATGTCAAATCTGGAGAGAAGATCCTAAAGAAGCTAAGGGCATCACTTTGACTAAAACAAATAGTTTTGCAGGTATAACACAAAATACACAACAATGTGTATAACATACAAGTCCTGTCCCTCAAATCAGGATTGTGTTATCTAAACTTGGGTATGCCTTCTCTCTCCACTGAGACAGAAAATATGTTAAGACATAGGTACAAGAACTCGCCGTAGGTTTTCATGACAAGTTGGGACACTTCCAAGATATCAAGCACACCAAGAAAAAAATGTTTGACAGTGAGCTCATCTAGAATAGACCTGTTTGGGGTCCATGCCAGAAGCACAGCTGCTGAATTGGCATGCATTTGCTCTGAACTTCACTTTACTGCACCTGATTCAAAGTAGTTTAAAGCTGTTCATCATTCCTGTGGTTCTGTTTCTAGTGGCTTAGGAAAGTAATAGCTTATATCTAAACAACGCTCACCGTTCATACTGAACAGCTAACCCACTGCAGCATATATATTTATCCCTGCACTTCTTGCACTCTCCACTTCTTCTTTGCACTATTGTTTCACAGCTACTGTATATAGCCATTCTGCCTTGTATATATTTCTTAAACTTCTTAGACCATTGCACTGTTGCACTGTTTGTTTTGTATTGTGTTGTAATGTATGTTTTGTGTAAGCACATTGAGAGCCACTTTACTTCACCAAGTCAAATTCCTTGTTTGTGCAAACTTACTTGGCCAATAAAACCTGATTCTGATTCTGATTCTGATAGCTATCATCCCTGAGACACAGCTAAAGAAACTCAACAGGTCTATGTTTTTCTACCGATCTTTAGTGGCAGAAAGTATTGCATCTTTAAGCAGCACAGTAAACCATACACAGTAGTTTGGTTTGACAGAAGAACAAGCTAATGCTTATCATTAACATTTTCAACAGAGTTGTATTCAGCTGAAAATGTGGTTCAGTTTCATTATATAGTTCAAACCAACATGCTTTAATGACTGTTTATGTATTTATTTGCATGTTGTATCGCTTGACCATGTTCAGACCCACCCAATAGAAGCCAAACTCTGTTCAGGTATATCATATTTTTAACTCTACTTATCATTTATTCTGAAATAAGAGAGTAAAAGCAATGCTCCGCTATACAATAAACGGAAAGTTACACAAACTCCCATCGTTGAGATAAGGGTTCAATCTCAGTGAACAAATAAACTGTGTGATATAGAACTGACAAGTGAAAAGCACTGTACAAATGCTGCCTCTAATCGACTGAGTCACATTACAAATACAATGTTTGAATAAGTCCTATCCTTCACTTAACCCAACCAGCTGCGTATTGTTAAAAGCGCACCACGTCATATCACAAATACTGCCTCGAAGACCATGAGCTGTACACTAGACAATGGCCTATAGTAGACTGACTACATTTGAAGAGTAAATCCGCCTTGTAGCAACAACAAAACATTCTGATTGTTTTGTCTGTGGCTTTTTTTTCTTTCAATTTTTAAAATGGCTGAATCTAAAAATTCCATGCAACACTAAAACAAACCAGCTTGAGGTTAACCCATCTATAATGATCATCTATCTGAAGGCATACAGGACATACCTCCCTCTGGAGCATCTGCGTCCTCTGTGGCTGTTTCCGTTGGCGAACCTTAAGAAATAGAATATATATTAATGTTGCAGTAATGACTCATGCACACGATTTCATTGAGCCACGAATACTGCTATAGGCCAATATCTGAAGAAAATCTTGGCAACAATAACAAACAAAATATCAGAATGAAATATAATTGAATTAAAATTCAATCAAATACAAATAAATGTATCCTGTGTTGAAACTGAATGCGCTAGCTTGCAATAAAGTTCGCACATGAGGAAATTAGAATCAGATATACAAATTACTATTACTATAGCGATAACAAATAAAACACAGACAGCTTAAATATATTTTAATAACTTAACATATAAAGAAAACAAAATAAATAGAAAAGGTTAGAGTGCTATCACCCAAATAGCAAGACACTATTCCAAGTCAATGTAGGACCAACCTTCCTCAGGAGCTACCGCCTCCTCTGGGGCTGATTCTGTTGGCACTGCTTTAAACACAATGACCAGAAATATCAATATCATGTTACTAACATACAAATACTCACTAAAGAAAGAATGTAGACATGCAGAAAATCACCATCAACTTACCTTCTCCCTCTGCTACAGCCTCTGAAACATCTCCCTCTGGAGAGACAAAGTTAGATAACATAAATTAGTAAAAGCAAACTGAAGTAGGGATCACATCAATTTCACATCCTTATAAATTTACAATTACGCAATGGATGTTATTTGATAATATGTCGGGTTTTTTCCACTGAGACAGGTTTGGTCATGAGGTACATGTGTGTCAGTTGAAAGCTTTGTCAGAACATTGTGTACCCTGGTTCATTTACATTGTTTCACAGGGAGGAAGTGGCTTATCTATAGAAAGTGAATGGTTTGTTGAATCTTTGTAGGTGATTATCCAACCTCTTGTCCATATTTGATGTATATTATGTTGTAGCACCCTGCCGTGGTTGCCATGAAATGTAATCCACTTGAGACACTATTGTTCTCAAGGGCTATTTCCCCCAGGTCTGCTTAAACGCACACAGCAGACATTTCAGATCACTTCAAGCTGTACACTGCTTTGCAACCTTGGGAAATCTTCACTAAGCACTGCAGTGTGGCGCATGGTACACCTCTTAAAACAGTGACCTTTACCTCTACCTACAGATTCTCTAGAGCTATGCATTTTCCCACCCAGTCCTTTGTTTTGCCCTGGCAGTTTCACCAACGTCACTGTTTACTGTTGGCAAATGTATACATATGAACAGAGGTGTCCAAGCAAAAGTGTGACTTTCATAAGAGACACATCCCACCTGAGAGAACGGATTTAAGAAGCAGAACACAGAACATTTCATTTACAAACCATTTGGAAGAAAAGATTAGACTTCTTGACCATGTTCCATGACCAAGACATACAAACTCCTAAGGGGTGAATCCATAACATCCCTTTCATAATTCTAACTTGTTCCCTCTGAAGGGTGGGGTCTGAAGTTAGGGCAGGATTGGATTTCTCTGACTGCACCCTGTCCATTCTCTGACTCGGTGAATGAATGGGACAGCTATGATATAAATAAAAGATAGATGCCTGCCTTAATCTGTTGAATTTCCAACAGACTAGACTATTACACTCTGTATCAATGACTTACTTCCTCTATCCCTTTTAGATTAGTACTGTGTTCATGCTTCACGAAGACATAGAAAACTGGCTCCAAACCTCAATTAGTGACACAAAGTGTGATGGGAACATAAAATACAGTCTGAGGCCGGCAGAGACCCTACAACATCAATAAACCTGCTATTATTTGAAAAACATATCAAAGAAACTGCAGTTGTAATTAAAATACAATTCAAGGACAAGATGTTCCATGCGGCTAATATTGTGGTTTCTGCATAGAACAGGTTCGCTAACGCATTTTTGATTTGAATAGTTTTCACCCTCTGGACATTGTGTTCTAAAGGGTAGTGAACAACCTACACGTGATGCTATGAAGATCACAGAAATGTAGGTTACTAGTTGGAAAAAATATATTAAGTCTTGTCTTTTTTCTCTTTGTGGTAACTTTGTTGACTTTTGAATAAGTTGTGTTTCCTATCCCCAATTAAAGATTTGATATCCTTTTTCCTGGAGGAGGCTTACCTTGCGATTTCACTCCCGTAAGAAGAGTTGCCAGCAAGAAAATCCACAAGTATGACCTCATCTTGACTTCTCGATTAAAACAAGGCTGATAAAATGTTTCTAGAATTGCGAGGCTTTGTTCTAAGCTGTCATTAATTTACGCAAGTAGCCAACGTGTGCTCACCACTCTGACTAGTTTATGACTACTGCACACTCTTTTGTTTGAACATTAGAGAAACTTCCTTGGGTGTTTCCCTGCCGCCAGCTAAACGTACGTATGACTGACTTGTTCGGGATCCAATTGCACGTAAGGAGTTTTCATTTCCCAGGCACCAGATGCTAATGTTCGCCAGGCATAGGTGTGTTTTCCAACGTAGCGCCAAGAGGCACTACTTTAGAATCGCACCCTGTCGTGACGTCACTGCTCTATTCAACTTCGTGGGATTAATTAATTGCTCTTACATGCGTTATTTAACGGCGAAGTAAAGTCTTCCTGGTTTAGGACACATGCAAAGTAAACCGCCACTTTTACGTTCCAACTTTGAAAAAACGTATTGTTAAGTTTGGCAGTTTATTATACACGCGCAACAGACGAGGAAACACTCATACTAATTCAGTGGAAACATGAGGGGAGTCTGATCTTGACAAAGACATTAACTGTTGACCAAAATAGTACCTAACCTAGGGAACTACACAGGCATTTACACAGAACTCACGGGCGAGAATGATAACAGTAATGCAGGCTAACATGAGACACCAAAGGGAAACATGATCTACATTCTAACATCGAATATTAATACACAAATTACACATTAACATTCTCTCTAACATTCGCACTGCATTCCTGGACTAGCTATACCACACACACACATGGAGGTGTGGCATTGAGAGTGCTCCACAGAGTCCCCAATGGTGTGCAATGTTCCCTGGTTCCCTACAGGGGCCCCCGCCTGGGTTGCTGAGGAGTTGCAGCTGTGACCTGATGAGTTGCTCTCTTCCAGGTAAGCCTGGTGCACTCGATGTTTCGTGCCTGGGGACCGCTGGACGTGCTCCCTCTCACTCCACCTTGGCTAGGGCTGCTGCCAGGGACCTGGGAACACTGTTGCAGATGTGCTTCTGAGTCGCAAACCCGGGACTAATGTGCAAGCTCCTCTTGCTTGCTGTCATCGAAGGTTGGGTAGCGCAGGTCGGCAGCGTAGACACAGGGCAAGCGGGGCTGGCCAGTTGGCTGAAGATCCATCAGGACCTGGAGTGCCGTGCCATCCTGTATCCCTGTCTCTTCCACCAACCAGGCGCTGAAACGTGCTGTCAGCTGAACTTGGACAAGGCAGGTCTCAAGTGGGCCTTCTCCACTGTTGCAGGGCAGTTTCATCTTTCTTTGGTGTGGGATGGGGTAGTTATCAGTTGACCAGAAGTCGAATTGGGGACTGGTCCTGAGGCTCCCTGCGAGGTAGTTTCCGGCGTCCATTAGATACGCACTGATGTGCATAGGCCTTAGTCCTGAGTAGCTGCAATAGGTACCGGTGGGGAAACACTGGTAGTGATCCAGTGGGAACATGAGGGACGTCTATTCTCTACATGACAAAGACAGTAACGGTGGACAAATACGCTACCTAACACAGGGAACTCCACACAGACATTTGCACAGAGCCCACAGACGAGAATGATAACAGTAATCTCATTAACATGAGATACAAAAGGGAAACATGATCTACATTCTAACATCGGATACTTATTACTACACAAATTACACATTAACATTCTCTCTAACATTCAGACTGTTTCTGGCACTAGCTTCAACACACATGCACTTGGAGGGGCCGCTACACCCCTGCATGCTACACTATGTTGGACACGGGAATGGATCATTTCAAATAGCACAGTTCTTAAGTTGTTGAAGTGACCATATTGTTTACTGTCACATTACTGAAAAGAGATGGCTATCTTCTAACACAGATGAGGTTATCAACAGAAAGTTTAGGGTTGTCCTTTATGACAAAAGCTTCCCAAAACGACAATGGCATTCTCACTGCATTTTGGACAGCGTCAACTAGCCTAATAAGAACTCAAGTGTTGCATTTTACTTTTGAATGTCATTGTTGTTGTGCCACAGTACACGTACTGCTGCATCCTTGTGTTTACTTATGTCTGACCTAAAGTGGGATTTGTGTTTCTGTTGATTTCAATTAAAAGACTGAATAACTGATTATTGAGGTGAATATAGGCCAATCCAAATCCAGTTACTGTTATAACTCGAACATCTGAATCAGTAAAAAAAAAAAATGTTTGAAAAAAAAAAGCCTCTTTGTTGGCTTTTCGTAGTATGGAATGAAACAATATCGGCAGTTATATCAAATTCTATGGCATTGCTGATGGTGTTATCGGTGGCTGGAATGCCGATGCTAATTCTTGTGATGATGTCTGCTTTGACGTGGGCTTCCCTGATAGACGATGTGACCATCTCACACAGAGCACCTCCGACATCCTTGACAATTGCAGCTAAGTTGAGTGAACGTACGGAGGAACTGTTGAATAGGCTGCATCAACCTGTTTCCCAACGCGCTGCAGGAACAGTGTCTATTCAGCTGAGCCGCTTGGCAATTTTCACGCTCAATAGGATATCCATTCACGTTTTACTACTTTTTTACCCAAGCGTGGTTTCATTGCGGTTCGGGCTTCATGATTGCGCTGTGGATTTCGGCTTCAGTCACTGAGGTGCATCTCGGAACAGTGATCATTTTGTTCCTGTTATTCTGAGGAATATGCGTCTCTGCTCAACTCTTTTTACCGGCAGAAATCGGAACAGTTGTTAAAGGTGTTCTCTAGCTTTACTGGAGGCAGACGTTGCCTATCACTGCGCTCTTAAGACTTGTTACAAACTGCTTCGCTCCTCCGACTGGCTGCTGACATGCAGTCCTTTATATCTCCGGTGACAAAGGCAATTTTAGTGGCTTTGTTTATTTTTGCTATTTTGCTTATTCTGTATGTTATACTGTGGTACATATGCAGAGATGTGGATTGTGATCACGGCATCTGATGTTGGAGATTCATCGAGCATCAACGGAGTAGAGTAGATGGCTATGGAGAAGTCAGGGTGACCCTGGTGAGTCCAATGGTATGTCATCAATCGCTTTCTACAGGAACCGTTATTTAGTATTCATGACATTTTCTTTTACCTTTTCTTTTTTTTTCATCCCATTTTATTGTCGACATTGAAAAGCACATTGACGTTTTGTTGAACTAATAGAAGATTATTGCTCGAATTGACTCAACATTTTAATGTTTAGTTTTGATTTGATTTTGTTTTTGTAAATTATTTATCGCGTGTTCCAATGTAGGTTAATTGTAACTAGCCACTGACCTAAATGTGAATGAGTTCTGTTGTAAAGGTGAGCAGGATTGAGACTGACACTTTGGTGGGCTATAAGGCACCATGGAGGATAAAGAGCTGCCTCAAACTGAAACACATTTAAAACCGACTGGGGTAACATAGTCTATCTTCTTTGGAGTCAGGCGAATTTAGTCAAAAGCTCCATGTTAATAGTAACCTAAACTCATGCACTTAGCCGAAGTTGACGATGTGCTCAAAGGGATCCGGTAAAAATATAATCATATTTATGCGTTTACTTCATTTCCAGTGTTCGTTACAGCAGCGACTATTGTTGTAAATTATATAGTTTCTGCTCTTGATAGTGGGAAACATTGTGCAGACTTGTTTATTGATTTGTCAAAGCCTTTTGACACGGTTAATCACAGACTACTTCTTGATAAACTGTCCTCAGGGTTTTGATGAAGCATCTTCCTATAAATGGCTTAAGACTACCTTTATGATAGAACACAGAGCTTAGTTGGGACAAAATTGAATTCAGAGGCTTTAAGATAAAAAAAAATGGTGTGCCACAAGATTCAGTTTTAGGCACATTGTTGTTTACATTGTATATTAATTATATCTGTGCCTCAGTAGACAACATCAAAGCACATTTATATGCAAAGGATACTATTCTTTATGCCTATTGCACCATCTGTAGAGCAAGCTGTGTCAAATCTTTAATGTGCATTTGACTGTGCAGATATCCTTGAATAATCTAAATGAGTTTGGGGTGGTCTTACCACATGTTTGTAAGGCATTGCTTGGCAAGTTACCCTTCCACCTTACTTCTCTTTTAAAAGTCAAATCCATTTTTTATAAAACACGTTCACAGGAATTTACATCCCTTATAGCTCCTCAGATCAATACTAATCTTGTTAAACTGGCTTTTAATTTTTCACACCAAATACATGAAATATTGCTTGCTATTATTTGTTTTTTATTTGACTTTGTTAGTCATTTTATAGCTTGTATTGTTGTTGTTATTAGACATATGTCATTTTTCCAGACCATGTTCCAGACCATGACTTTTTCATAATTTCATTATTATTATTGTGGTTTCTATATCCATCTTTTTCTGGATGTACACCCATATGAATTTGAGCTCAGGGCATTGTGGTAAAAGAGCTTAATGCTCAATCTTCCCTGAATTAACAATGGTTGAGGGCTGATGATTAAGAATAGCTTTAGCATAACAGACAACTGCAAGGCATCTGGCTACTGCCTGACATCTTCTGTCTCACTCAAACACATTTTCTGTGATCCATTCGATAGAGAGAGATGATATGTAATGATTGTTTTATTTGTTTCATTTATCTTTGGTTGCTTGACTGAGCCATGGCTGCCATGTCCGTCCACAGCATCAACGTTATGTGTAGCCTATGTTACTGTACACGACTGATAGATTTCAGGGTAAGACACTGAACACTTTTGCCCTGTATTCTGTGTTCACTAGCATTCAAATGGTTAAACCTCACACACATACAAACATATTCAAATGGTCAGACCTCACACACATACAAACATATTCAAATGGTCAGACCTCACACACATACAAACATATTCAAATGGTTATACCTCACACACATACAAACACAGACAAAACAACTACCCTCTGACTCACACATACACATACTAACAACCCAACCATTCACTGCCCCCCCCCCTCCCCTTCACACACACACACACACACACACACACACACACACACACACACACACACACACACACACACAAACCGAGTCTGTGGAAATATATGTGTGTGTGCTTTAAACACTAATCTTGGACTGAGAGTAAAGACAGCTGAGGTGGAGGATAGTTTGAAATGTTTAGATCAGTAGGAGAATGGACTTCATAGAAAGTGGGCCAGTAGGTGTCCTCCTGGGAGTTATTTGAGAAGTGTTTCTATTCAGCTGCTGCCAGGCCAATTGTTTCTATGTGAGCTGTCACATGAAGCCAGTTGAAGCTACACCTACAAACAAAAGAAAAAGGATTTCATTCAGATTTAAGGTATTCTGATGAGATTGAAAAATCCTTCATCATTCTCGTTGTGATCTTCATTTCCTTATTCCTTACTTTAACATCAAATTATGCCTTGCAGAATGAGTACTATGTTTCTGATTGTCCTGTTAACATTAATATTTTTGAAAAAGGAATAGAAAGATGGCCAGGGCTATTGGTGAAACAGTGGAAAGTAGATAATGATGAACAGAACACACTGGAACTGCCCTTCATGTCCGAATCACATCAATGCCATGGAAGAAAAGGATATTATCAGTGGTGGGGTCCTGCAGTAAACCACTAACAACCATACTCCCCCAACCAGCTAACAATGGCAACACATAGGCTACACTCTGAATGTCTGAGAGACCAAGGTCCTTTCATCCATGACTAGGACAAGGTGACCCTTCTGGCCATGCATGAAAATATGCTGCTGCCACATTACACGCAAAATGCTGTTTTAGAAGAATTAGCTGAATGTTACCTTGAAAATATTTTGTTTGCATTTAAACTATACACTGATATACATCTTAAGGCAGGATCGATGTGTTACCTTAACTCAATCCCTCATATTGCTTTTGTCTGTTCAGTAGGCTTACATCCAAGGTCACAAGTCTGCTTTGCCACATTCATTTCCATTGGAACTATTCTCAGTATTTCAGTAAACTTTGAGAGTCAGTAATATTTAACTACAAACACTAAATATCATAACAAAATATATTGTATATAATTCTTCAAAAGATGTATTTATTAGACCAATTTAGAGAACAATAGAGAACAAGCTGATGTGAGACTGATGTAAGTTTTTCGCTTTCTGCTTGTATTTTTCTGCCAGTGAACAATGACGCCTCTCTCTCTCTTTCTCTCAGACACACACACAAACATTTTGTTAACACTGAAAGATTCCTATGAGAATAAAAATTAGAACACTAAGGGGCGGGAAGAGGACTACTCCGGAACCATCAACAGAGTCGTTGTTTCTTTCCAGTTGTTATTCAACGCTGCCCCTGTCGTCAAGGGTTCAACCAGTCTAACGTGGACGAGATGGCGTTTCTTCAGGGCATTTTGCCGTTCCTGAAACTCTACCTTATTGGTGTGAAAGTTCTTCTTTACCAGCTCTTCAATAGTCCCTTCACCTTATCAGGTTAGAGGGCTGCCTTTTCAAGTGAAACAACACTCGTGTGCTAGCAGTGCTGGTGCCGTTTGCAAGTGTCCGCTCGTAAACTAGCAATGTCACCTCAGCTTTCCTAAAAAATATTTTCTTGTAAACTCACACATTTTTTCGTTTGCAAGTTAACACACATAGCATAGGCTACTTTATTTTGTTTTGCAATGGGTCAATGTTAGCTGAATGAAAATAATGCTTCCTTTAGATTGTCCTGTTCTTTAAGCCGTTGCAAGCAAAACCCACCTCACACTCAGTTGTTTTCCTTCCCTTTTAAAAGCCCTTGTCTGACAGGTTCTTTATTACAAGGACTTGGACGCAATGGTAATAGCCGTAATCTCAAACCTTAAACGTTTGTATTCGTGGTCATTATTCAAGCATTCCTGCTGCTCTTTGGACTTAGATGTTGTAGGCTATTTGTTTAGTTGGAATACGAGCTATGGTCAAATGACCTGCCCCTTCTCTAAACATGATCACTTCAACAAGGCTTCAGTTACCTGGTAATGAAAGGAGGATTAGAGGAAAGCTAAATCAGATGCCCGTGAACACACCTCCAGCTTTAAAATGTAAACAAAGACTAATCTGGCATTGCTCTCTTGTTCATACACTCCGTTAAATTGTAGGCTATTTATTGTATAGAGGCAATTTAAATAAATGGTTTGCACATTTTACTTTCTATATTAAAGTTATACCTAAATAATAATACTAAAAACGCAAATAGCATAATAGATCCAGAACCTTTAAGAGATAGATTGTCTTATTCATTGTGAAACTATGGCCACAGCATGCTCATGCTTTATCATTTAAGGTTTTTTTTGTAATAGACTGCTTTGGATTTTCTTCTTTTCAATTTGTTCAATGTTTTACAGCCTAGACTCGTGTGCCAGTCTCATTTGTTGTGGTTCACTCTTTTGTCTATAAGGTCTTTCACATTTTGTAGTTCTAGTTGTTTACAAGGTTTCAGATAATTGTCAAGCTAATGTGAAGATTGAAACCTTTTCACTTTTAGAGGAGAGCGGGTGCCTTAATTGGACAACCAACAGTTCAACAGTATAAACATATCAGAGCGTAAATATGTATAGTGGGCCGTTGAGGTCCTGTTTTTTAAGCGATCTATTCAGCACAGGCCACTTTCAGCTGAATTGGCTACAGCCTCCTTTGACACTGGTCCAGTCTGAACAAACAGGAGGAAACTGAACACTCCTGACCTGTTTGGGAATCTCCAAAAAGGGCACAAGTGCTCTGAATGGCTTAAAGCCTGTCATTATTTTGATGGGCACAGATCTCAGGTCAGGCCTGTGACCTGTCACGAGGAGCTGCTCGTCAGACGTTGTGCCATATTCGTTTGCAGTTGTAGTGGGCTTGTTCTGCAGTTGGCAGAGTTGAAAATATTGCGCAATGCTGTGCACTGTGTTGCCATTGTTGTGTGAAGTGTAAAATGGTAGTAGAAGTACATTATGGCTTTATTTAGTATTTCAAAATACATTTTAAACTCTTCCAGTGCATTTAATCTCTTTTTTTTTTTTTTCTCCTTCAATGTTTTTTCACAGTTTTGCCCAAACAAAATGGAAAGGTGGCAATAGTGACCGGGGGTGCCAAAGGAATGGGATATGAGACGGTGAGGCGTTTGACGAGCCTTGGCATGCACGTTATCATAGGTAGAGTATACATGCCATTAAAACACTTAACAAGGTGGAATGAGACCAATTGAATCTTAATCAAGCATCCATTTCCATTACTGTCAAAGCAATGAGTTCAGCTGATGATCTTCCTAATGCTCTACTCTGCCACAGGGACCGAATTTGAGTTGCATGCAAAACTGCACTCTTACCATGTTCTATCAAACCATGTTTAAAATCATGTGTATGATCTATCTGGCTTAAAAAAGTATGTGGATTCAAAGTTACATCTGTGTCATTTAGCTCCAGTGCAAGAATCTTGTGAATGAATCACTCTAAAGTAATCCTCTCTTGCTGGTAGTAGAGTTGTCCAGTTTATCAGTGATGAATTGTTGAGGCCCCAGTCCACACAATAGCATACGTTTTGTCCATATTGACCATACATTTTTTTACGGCAAGTTCTGGTGCAACAACTACTGCAACTGGTTAGATACTTAAATCCCAAGTATTTACAGAACACATTTCCTCTAGATATGGGCAAATATTTTGCGGCCATTACATTTTTAGAAAATATCTTCTAATTTTGCCCACAACACCAGTATTTCAATGAGTTTTCTTTAAGTAGCAATAGGAATTTTGGTCAAAACCTAGCAAGCTAACTACCTAAAAGGCATGCAAATTACAGTTGACATTATTAAAAGCTTGTTAGCGGGGTAGCAATTTAGTTGCCAATGTCCTGCTGTGAAAGCTATTCTTCTATGTTCACGGGCTGGTTCATTTCGGATCACTGACCTGCATAGTGCGCGGCTTGTGTGGCTAGTGGGAATGACGGTTGTGTTTAACTGCCCTTCACCCTTGGGTTGACCCTAACCATAAATCATCTCAATGAATTTGAATATCATACCAAAACTATAAAAACATACCTCAGAAAAAAGGTCATTCCTGCATACCTGTAGCTTAACTGTATCTTTTTTGTTCTGCCTCCTCTTAAATGTATCATGGATATATTGTTAAATATAATGTATTTATTATGACTTATTTTAAAGTAGTACTCTGCCAAAGTAATGTCCTTCATATCTATGTTTGTCATCACTAGCATGTTGTTTGCCTAGATTGTACTGAAGACTTAAGCAAACAGCCAGAAACGGACTGATTTGTAAATAAATCTATCCACCCCCCCCCCCCCCCCCCCCCCCACCCACCCCATTCCTCTTTTTAGCCTCAAACCATGACAATGAGGGTTTGGCAGCAGTGAAGAGGATCTGTGAAGAAAGAAATGATGCCCAGGGTATGCTTTTCTCTTCTTTTCTCTTCTTTTCTTGAATGTTGTATAATCTGTTCTTAACAAAGCAGTTGCGAAAAGGTGGATCACTGTAGCTGTAAACTGTTATTAGCCTCCATTGATGTGGCAAGAGACGATCCCGGCAGTGTTACAGAGAGGAGAGACTCCATCCTGACTGACTGAATGAAGGGCTCTTTATCAGGGAAGGAGATAGTGAGGAGGCTTTTGTCTGCCATGATACAGCAGCACTCCTGTGTGGTCTGTAGACTGAAGGAATGAGGGCATTCATTGAATGTCATGGTAACACTGGCAGGCATCCTTGTTTATGGGGCACAGAAGCTTTGTTGTAATATACACAGGCATGTCATACAGGTGTATTGTGTAGAACAGGTCAGGGCTTCGCTGGTGCTGTCTTTTGGGTAGAAAGGACAAAACATATAGACCACGCTGTACAATATGTCAGCAATGTCACGAGTTAAGGTCAGCAAAGGTTGAAGACAATTTGACTTAACTGTTTTTAGATAAGTGGAGCTGGCATTCATGCTTAGTAGGATAGATTGCCTCTAATCCTTCAGTTTTTAAAGACCTTTTACAGAAAGACCGGTGACAGATTGAAAGTTCTAGTTTGCTTGGTCCCAGAGGTGGGAAGTGAACAGTGAGTTCTCACTGGTCCTAATGCGATGCAGGCAGGCACTTGTGTTGGGCCTCCCCATGAATACCAATTGGACGTCATTGGGAATGACAAGCAGAGAGTGGAGGTAAAGGGAAGGAAAGAGTTTAATCAAGGATTTTCAGTCATTATTTCATTTGTGGACCAGGCATTTCAGATATCATTTAGGTCATGAGTAAGAGTCTTTAACCCGTATGAGTTTGCTGCCAGTGTTTTTTACATGTGTTGTTCTGTTTTCTTTTAGCATTTATTCTCTCTGTATGTGATGCAGGTCTCAAATGTACCCAGGTGGAAAAAGGGTATCCTTAAGTGTTTTTCTGCTTGTTTTGTTTGTGTACTTAATTCCTTGCTGTTATGTCACACCTGACTCGTAAAAACTGCAAAGCTTGCAGTATGCATCTCATTCTTCCTGCTTTTTTGAGAAGCCGCAGGGCATTTCTGGAAAGGTCTCAAACATGATGGTTCATTGCATACATGGATTTTCCATAACACCCTTTTGAAGGGAGGCTCTCACTCTGCCCCAAACAACACTTACTTTTACCCTCGCCTATCACTGCATATCTCTGCGTGGCAACCATAACTGTGGAGACTAGTTTGGAGTTGTCAGAAAATACTTTCAAATGCTCAGCGGTCACACAGGGAGCACAGGGAACGAAGGTGAAGTGTGCAGCAGAAGTGTGCTGTAAATGAAGGCACTTTATCTCATGCCTGCAATCTAGCTGCAGCAGAAAGGAAATGCAGACTGTCAAAACCACAGAGAGGGACATTCCATAAAAAATAGCCCAAAATTGATGTCCATCTTTTATTGAATAGCATTTTCAGTCCACTGCAACTCACGTTGACATTCCCTGTGCTGCTAATTCATCAGTTTTAAAGGTGTTCTTTTATGAAGGGCTGCCTTGCTGGTCTAAGGAACAGAACAGTTGTTCTATGTTGCTTGCCT
The DNA here is from genome assembly GCF_900700415.2 of Clupea harengus. Taxonomy (NCBI): domain Eukaryota; kingdom Metazoa; phylum Chordata; class Actinopteri; order Clupeiformes; family Clupeidae; genus Clupea; species Clupea harengus. The sequence goes on from NC_045153.1 coordinate 31,004,026, forward strand.
GGGCTTTGCCTTTATAGGCTGCTTCCAGACATGCTAGAAATGTAAGGTACAAAGTCTCAGTCTCATCTTGAAAGATTGCAATTTACGGCTTTTCAGTGAAATAATTTTTACTATGCACCACACTGCCAATTTTCTGACACTATAGTGTATCTGGAAAATACACAGGGGACAGAAGCTTTTTTATTATTCATAGAACATTCTAGTGGGGTTGAGATTATTTGGAGATGACATTTTCTGTTGAAAATCTATGTTAGCAGTTTTTCCGTTGACTGAACAGAGTTCCAGGGCTGAGATATACGGCCCCCTTCTCTAGGACACGGCAGCCGTGGTGCAAATGAGAATGAGGGGTTCCGCTCATTGGTATGTCATGCAGGGACTTGACGCCAATGGTCCTTGATGAATCTCCTCATGTCTTGTAAGGCTCGCTTTGTGCGAGCCCCCTTACAAGGCGATCCTCGGAGAGAATGGCCTGAAATACTGGAGGTGTTTGGCGCATAATAATGCACCACACTGCAATATTGGATTATTGTGTCAAATGGACAAAAAAGTCGATAACCAACCATGAGAAGGTCAGATGAGATAACGGTGAAGTCCATACGGCATCACAATGGCACAGCACAAGTGAACCCCTACATTAGACTAGAGTATATTGAAACAACCTATCTTGCCTGAGTCATTGCCAGGACACTCTCACTTCCAAATACTAAAGGGGAATATGAGACAGAGCCAAGCCTGTCACTTAGCCACTTTTTCAAAGGGCGTTTTAAACTAAATGTATAGTGCCTGATCATTCTTTAGAGATTAGTGTGTTTCCAACGTCCCTTGGGTTCCGGTGCATTCCGGTCCATACAGGAAAATGCACTCTGTAGTTTGCATCAGCACCTCCGGTCCTGTTGCTCAAGTTGAGGCTCATTCATGTTAATCGGGTTATCAGTCACCGGTTTCCCCTTGTCTGCTGTCTTAAACACCATCAGTGTCCTAGTCCATTATGTTTTATTGGAAAAGCCTTATCGGACGATGTGCAAGTGACTGATAGAATTAAGGCAACACACCAGGGCACGATAAATCAGGGTTCTGGTATTTTAGATGTGCCTAAAGCATTACTCAGAGAAATGTCTGTGTAAGTCTGCTCTCTGCATACTAAAATTATAGAAACTTGCATACAATCAATAATACAGTACAGCTGTGTGTGTGTGTGTGTGTGTGTGTGTGTGTGTGTGTGTGTGTGTGTGTGTGTGTGTGTGTGTGTGTGTGTGTGTGTGTGTGTGTGAGTTTGAGTGTGTGTTCGTGCGTGCGTGTGTGTGTGTGTGTGCGTGCGTGCATGTGTGTGTGCGTGTGTGGTGGTTTTGTATCTTCTAGTAATAATCTCTTTTAGTCGCACCAGCTGTGATTGATGTGTTATGTCTGTTTTGTAGAGATTGTTGAGCAGCCAAGGCTGTGTGGCTTATTTGTCATGTCTTTGGCATGTTATTCTCTGAATAGTGAAAAATATGGCCATGCTCCCATGGTTACCCCGAAGACAGTGGTGTGGGAAACTGCTCAGGGGGTAAATGTTGTCACTTTAAACGCAATGCATTGTGGCACAGAGTCATGTCCAATGTATGCCAAAGAGTTGTAAGAAGTTTGTTTTTTGTCAGTGTGTTTGTTCTGCTGTGGGGGATTCACTGGAGGCGCGTGATTGGTTGCTGAGATTGGCTCTGGGTTTGTGCCTACTCACTGCAGTTTGTAAATAGATTACATTTGAATGAGTTTGTATGCTTGAGATAGGAGCGCCATTCGTTAATGAACTTCCTGAAGGACTTTTGACTTTTGTGTGAAGTGGTTAGGCTAGTGTTTAGTATGTAGCATTTGAAAACATGGGTACTACCCACATATGGTTATTTATGGTACATTTGTCTTGATCTCTTTTAACTATATAACTCGAGGTGTCTTAAATCAGTGGAAGCCCCCATTATGTGCAGGCAGGTTCTGCCTGACAGAAAACTAGAAGAATGCTGTCTCTAAGAACGGTAACAAACTGGAATCCACACAGGCATATCACTCCAGCGATGCACTCCGGAGAGTCCTTTCATCCCCGAGAAGCAATCAGAATATGCAGCAGTTGTCTAGACCAAGGCAGCGACGCCTCTGTCTGACCCAACCGGCACCATTGGTGTAGGTGTTTCCTGGTGATTGGTCCTGGTGATTGTCTTTGGCAGGTTCGCCTATCAAGGCTCCAGTGAAAGGGCTGCTTACACATGGAGCGCTGGGCTGCTTGTGTTTGTCACCCCCTTTGTGTCACTCCTCCCCACCCCGCCATCAATTTTGATCTATCTCCTCTGCTGCTGCCATGAAAGATAAATCTTATCACGCCTGGCTGTCTGTGTGGATGGAGCGCCCCGGCTTCTTCTCTCCTCCACTCTGTGGCTGGAGAACATCAATCTGGCCATTGATGGAGCATGGTGACTCCCTGACAGCTGGGCGTTTGGCAGCTCTGCCTGTTTGTCAGCGCGCAGGCATCGGGGGTTAAGTGAAGATGGCAGACATCATTTGAAGTTGTCTTCATTTTGTTCTTTGCAAATGAGATGCCAGCATCAGTCACGTTGTCTGATCTGTGTGGAAGCTAAGGATCACTTGATTTAAATCTGTCTCACTACAGGCTTCTGTTTGCTTTGTGTATTCATTATGGGGATGGTGGAATGGACAAAATCACTCTGTTTATTCAATGTGCATACAGTTAAGGAGATGTCCAATATCCAGTACCCTACACATGTATTTGTTTGTGTGTCCCGGAAATGGGTGCATCGGTGTCCTTGTCTCTCCCAGCAGAGTTACTCTGGCGTTATACTGTACCCTGCTCTTCACATCATAAACTACACATGTACAAATCTCTTAGACTTTCACGATCGCTGAAATGACTGTATGACAAACATACATGATAGATTAATGAATTTCAATTCACCAGGTAATGTCAGTATAGAGCGGTTTCCTTCGGAAATGTATTCCAGTGTTTATATGAATATTTAAAGTGACTGCTGACAAGGTCAGCATGGGGAATGTCTGGCTGTGTAGCTCCTCAGTCTCGAGAGCTAAACGAATGCTTTAAACGAAAAGGTAGAGCAGGATGGACATTTGTATTTCTTTGAACTGTTGATCAGCAAACACGGCAGACTGGCTCTTACTCACAGCACACAGTTCGTTAAAACGAGACAAGGTCATCCTCCCGACACATTGGAGCTGAAAGCAGACACTTTTTTACGGCCCCACCAAAGTGAATTATGACCCTGAACCTTTTTGGGAAAATGAATTGTGATTGAAGTATCTGAGCATTGATTTGTTTTCCAGCATAGCGTCCAAATCCAACTGTGTTTCATGCACTTAATACGACCAACTAAAGCCTATTCAGGAACATTCGCCATGTTACCTAATTCAGAATAGCATATATCATAATAATTTGCCAAGTATTTTGAATTTGGCTAGACAGTGTCCTTGAAGAATCTTAACAAGGACACACATGATTGTCTTAAACGTATCCAGGCCAGGGATATTTTCCACTGGCCACCTTGGTGTTCTATCACATATTATTGACAGTGAGATTGAAGACATAAAGCTTTGTTAATTTCAATTCAGGGTTTTTCTTTTTAGTATTTTTTTTTAGATGTGTAAATCAAGTGGAGACATCTGGAAAATATGCTTATTGTAAAGCCCATTGTCTTTGCTTTAGCAGCTGTGTAGCCTTTCATTTGAAGTTATGTTGTGTAATTAACATTACAGGAATATACTGCGTGTAAAGTTAGCTTCCCAATTTGACTTTTGTTTGTGTTGACTTCCTCTTTTATCAAACTCAAAAATGATCCCAATTAAAAGTGTTTCCTCTGCCATAGTAATCTACCCCATTAACAGTTCCACAAAAGCACACATATCAGCGGTAAGCAGGTGGACACTGATTGTTTTAACTTCCATCTGAACCTCAAGTGCTTCCCCAACCATTGTACTGGCAGAACTGTCCACCTCACCAGTCACGAACTCACTACACGTTACCTGACCAACATGTGGTAGACACAGACAACTGAAATGTCACAAATAATAAATTCAGACATCTGAGGTTATTTACAATTAATTTCCAGTGATTCCAGTATTGAAAAATTCAAATGTTACTCGTTTCTCATATGATGGGAATGAATATCCTCCTGTGATGGGAAGCCACTCATGACAGCATCTACCAGCAGTGTCAAACAGAAGGGAGAGTGCTGGTCCTGTATCTTCACCAGCTTGATAAAGGTCTCGCTGGTGGCGTTAGTCAAGTGAGACTAGAAGCTCTATGTGTTGATCAGTTGCTTTCAGTATGGCTGCCGAGAAAGGGGCAGAAAGGATTTTAGTATCAGGCCTCTGGATTCTTTGTGTTTCCTACAATTGGAAATATAAAACCCTGCCAAAGATTTGACATCTACATTCGGCATACCATTTGCAATAGCCTATTTTGTGTTTCAGAAAACATCAGTTGGAAAGATTTAGTGCTTTGATACATTGTGAATCCTGCACCACTCAAACATTCGAGAGGTTGTGTGCTATGAATGGGTTGGACTCCCAGCCCTTTCATATTAAGGTGAAGAGTACTCTAGGCAGCTCAAAAGGCAGGGCAGTCTGGGAATGAAACCAGGCCAGCAGCATCAACCATGAATAGTAAAGGGGGTTAGGTCAGGGTTCAGCTCCCGCCATCCTCCTGTCAGAGTGTGTTGAGCAGATAAAGACCTGGCAAGATGAAGGATCCTTGAGAGCGCTGTGTAGTGTTGGGGGTTGTCATCTCAAAGTCACATCTCACACTTTTATCAATGTGATACTGAACTAAGCCTGCCATCACTTTGCCACCTGCCAAGTTTCTGTGCCCCAGATCTGTTTTTTTCCTCTTTTTTTTTTTTCCCTCACTTCACATCCATTTCTAAGTAAGCGTAGTAGTGGACACACATGAGTATAAATCACAACAGCCCTCATGTCTCCTTCAAGGCCTTACTCTCAAATAGGCTGTGGTTGCTTCAATAGGTGTTTGCTTCCGTACTCATATGCTGGATGTGATTCACATCCTAACAGTCATTCTCCGACAGTCCCAGACTCAAAGTGAGAAAGGTACACCTTTTGTGGGAGTCTGCCGATTTGAGTGGAGAGCTCATTAGTGGAGAACTGTCACACAGCTTTGCTTTCCTGTCATGGGAGGGCTGATTTAAAATATACAAGCCACCACAGTAATGTGATGTTCTAACGGTGAAAAAAAGTGCTTTTTTGCAGGTTGCCTGTTTCGGTAAAACTACCAACTCAATGTTACCTCTGAGATTTTTTCCGTATGAGAAAAAATGGAAGGGTTTGTGGCAGAGATGTTCTATCTTCTCGCCTGGAGCTCATGTAACACATCAGAGCAAACAGTACTGGCTGACGGGCCTTTTACTCCCCACTGAAATTCAGACTGTGCCAGACTCATTGTTTTGCATTTTTAGCCAGTGTTTGTCTGCCTTGAGGCTTCATTAAAGTTTCAGGGGCCAAAAATACATTAAGATAACAAAAAATCCGTTTAGGCTTGTACCGTGTGCATTTAACAGAATGAACATGAAGCCGAAGACATGAAGTCTACTCCAGCCATCAGTGTTTTTAAATGAGTGCCCCGAGGCAAAGATGGCTATAATAACCCAAGACTCACTTCCCCTAATGCAGAGATGAGTCATCACTCAAGCTTTTCCCCTCCTTGTTTGATGTAATGCTCAGGCATGTAGAAATGTTCAAGAGATTGACTCGCTGAAGGACAATGGCATTCCCTCCCCAAAGTGTGCCACTGCATCTCCTCAATATCCTCTCTTTTAACCACCGCCATCTACAGCTCTCGCAGAAATCATGTACCAAACAGGCATCACGTTGGCATCATCCTGCGGTATCAGCAGGCACACCTGCAAAAAAAAGGGAAAAAAAAAGATGACAAAAGGGACACAAATGTGCTGTCCTGTAATGGACACAGATGAAAACAGTAGTTCTGCAGAATAAAAAATGTTTCCACTTAGGCTAACATTTCCTCTCTGATGTCCGGATTGCAGTCTCCCCTTTTCTCCATGCTTTGGCCCCGTCTCTCAAAGCCTAAAGTGCAGGGGATGCTTTAAAGCCTCGCTGTGGTTATGGTTGTGCAGCAGCCCAGTGTAATAGATGTGTTTCCTCACCTCTCATTACTTCTGTCATCATAGGAAGATAATAATAAGGGTCCACACACATCTGCCCCGTCCACACGCTCTCGTCTCGCCCCACCACATAGAAAGGCCATCTATTTATCTGTGGAGACGGGAGAGCTCTTTTCCCATTTACAGCCCCTTCCTGCAGATGGGTGTTTGCAACAGGGCGCAGGATTTTAACCCATATACCATGTGAAACCGCCAGTGGATGCTCTCAGGTTCGTCCGTGTAAAAAGTGTAAATGAGGTTAACTCCCACCTAGAGGCAAGCTGCGCATAACATCATCATCTCTGATAGTGGAATGTCCCTGGAGCCCAGAGCAGTGGTGGTGCCTGGCTCGGGTATCATGTGTGCGTGGATTGTGACAGTGGTTAGAAGCCCTTTTGTCTGCCCTATTTGAGCACGAGCCTGTGTTTCAGTGTGCAAGCAGGAACGGCGGGATGTCCTGGGGGTCTGCTTGCCATTTTAAAAACCGGACTTCCTGAGGTTAATGAATGCTGTGATGGAATCACGTAGCCTCCAGTGATGGGTGGAATGTAGAGCTTGCGTGCATGCGTTAAACCTTGAGCAGAGTGTTGCTGTGCTGGGCTGGCCTGGCCTGGGCTTATGTTGGCCATTGAAAATAATGACCTGCTTAAGTGCAGCAGACACTTGGGGATCTGGGTTTTCCTGTGGAGTGGTCCTTAAGGCAGGCAGCCTCAAAAAGTTGTGATCATATCCAGCATTGCTATGCCGTATTGCTTTTACTGCTGTTGATTTAATAATATGTATCTTCCCATAAGTGTTTTACCATTGACATTCCAAGCTGGAGATGAATTGGAATAGGAGGTGTTATCTTTTCTAAATGATTAGCTCAAAGCAAATTGTTCATCCACCATGTTGACGACCAGGTGCTTAGTATGCGTTATGCAGAATAATAAGATGAATATTTCCTGAAATCTGAAACCTTTGTTATGTGTCAGCTGATAGTGCGGGTCCTGAGTGTGTACACTGAGGAGACGCCCCGGGCAGAATAAACACCTACCCAGAGCCCGCCCCAGCCAAGCCCACGGAAAATGAATTTTCTTATTACTCTTTGTCTGCAGACAATGAAAAATTTGCCAGAGGGATATTGATTCTGTTGAGTTGAAGGAAGGTGTTCAAGCTGGCTTTTATTTGCTGTTGAACAGGTCTCTGTGCCGTTACACACCATCACTGTGCCGTGTGAAATGTGTCTTAGCCTAATGGGATATCAGCAATGATAAAAATGGCTGTGCATTTTATGCCGTTTTTGCATACAATTTGTTGATCAGATTTTCCTGTGGGTGATGGACCATGTTCCAGATGTATAACATGTAAGTTTTCACAGCTGTATTTACTCTGAGCAAGCTCCTAGTTGTAAGAGATGAATAGGCACTCCTACTGTGCTTTGATGTTGTAGAGCAGAAATGAGTCTCGGAAATTAATCCTTTTACAATGTCTGCGAGTCGGATGTCACCACTGAGATGATATGCTCGTTCTCGTAGGCATATTTATGGACGCATGCATCCCCCATACTACAGACAGGCCTGTGCAGAACATCTTGTCGCTGTGGTTTTTGCCGACGCTTATATCCTAATTACAATATGACCCCTCCTTTTTTTGTGCCTGCCTCTCTCGCCCTGCCTTGGGCGACTGGTTCTTAACTCATTATGAGTCTAATTAACTGAGAGGGTCTTTAGCTGTGAACTTATTTAAATATACCATGCCCTTGACTGGTTGTCAGCAATACTGATTCTGCGCTCATCGGAGCCCTCTCAGGGTAGTCATAGCTTTGCAGCTCGGCTTTATGTAAGAGCTGATGTGTCACGGAAGAAAAAAAAAAGAAAGCTTGTCTCTGATTTGAGAAATGCTGTCAATTAGTATCAATCATGAAGGGCCGTGGTGTCAGGGAAATAATAGCACTGCTGCCTTTTTAGTCTTTTCTCATTATCACTGTACATTTAATATTCTTGTTTATCCTTTGCCACTTGCAGTGTTTTTTATCATTTAAATATTATGTTCTCTTGGCTGCTGATCAGATAAGAAATGTCTCGCAGCGAGAACAGATATGAATATGTGATATTTTATGTTAAGCAGTGCACAAGTTGTCTCTAACTCTCTGTGAACCTATCGACTATTTTGAATGAATTTCTAAGTACAAAGGGCTATATCTTAGCTGTAATACGACGTTAATCTTACAGGAGTGTCTAAGGAATACCTGATCTTTATATGGACCATTGCTAACATAGAATGTTCTCACTTGCATTCAATTCCAAGAGCCCTGAAATGAATGTATGTGAATGAGAGGGGCGGCTTTTATCAGCACATTACAACCATAGTGTTTTATTTTAAATATGAGCCCATACTGTGGCATTGGCTTGATGTTAATATGTCTGTGTGTTTTCTTCTGTTCGCAGTTGAGTTTGAGCACCTTGACCTTGCCTCCCTGAAGTCTGTCCGGCAGTTTGTCAATAGGTTTCAGCACCGAGGACTTCCCCTGCATGTCCTAGTCAACAATGGTACGTGTAGCAGTAATTAACACCACTCATAATCCCATTAAACTCTATGGATCATGACTCAGACATGTGTTCCTTTTGATTCTTTGTGTTTTCATGAGAAAGGAATGGTGGGAAGTAATGTGCTCTCTCAAAGTCAGAGAGTAGAACATGCTATTAGTAAATAGTGCATGTTAAATTGCTAAATATCTTTCAAAACAAGCATAGATCAATTTAAATATAATTTAACCTCCAGCAAGTCACATGGACAATAGACAAATAATGGAAAAACACACAACATCCCTACTGTGAGTTAGTTAGTTAAATATGAATGAATACAACTGATGCTTGTTCTATGTCTCATCAAAAGATATTCTTCATGTGAACACAGAGAGATTTCTGGTTCATCTGCAAAGACATCTAAACCCAAATGTAATCCAGTAGCTGTTCTACCAAATGTGTTTGTTTTTCTCTGAAATATCCCTCCTAATGCCAGGATGAGTTCAACACAAATGGGAGCCATGAATAATGTTGAATGTGATTGACAGTGTGTGCGGCGTTCTGACTACTGTTTCCATTTCTATAGGAGTGAGTGAGAACTCATTTCATCTGTTTCATTTGTTCAGTTGTTTTATTCATCATGATTCTCATTTGATGGAATTTTCATGAATTATTTGTTCAGCTGTTTATCTATGTAAAATGTGTAAGCTCAGCAAAAGAAAAAAGAATACTAAAGAATGGTGTTCTTCTCTAGCCTGTGAAATCTGAAGTTATGATTTCTCTTTTTTGAACCGCCAGGGCAGATTTTTCAAACACTTGTCAGACATCCATATGGATTGACGTCACATGCTCAGACCATGAAGTTCTGCGACATGAGAGGGCGGCATCTTGTGTAGTGTTTACCTATTAACAACAGGACATGGTATTGGTGATTGTGACTTGTGATTATGACACCACTTCAGAGGTCAGCAGATTTGACCTTGACATTAGCAGGGAGAGTAGATAGCAGTATTGTGAATGGGAACTTCTATGACAGAGCTAGCACACTCGTGTTGTGTTTCATTTGACCGCAACCCCCCGCCGCATTTGAACCTCAGCTGCATCATCATCCTTGGTTAAGCCCAAGGAACGCAAACCTGACTCTGTTATTCTGGTCTGGATCTGTTCCACTGGATTCCAGTTGATCTAGGGGCGCATACCTTATGAGCATCCGTCCAGATTATACTGAGTGTGATGAGCTGATGTGGATCAGCTCGTAGCTCACGCCTTGAACACTGAGATCATGGCACCAAAGCTAGCACAACGATGTTGACATAGACCTGGGAAATGTTTACCTCCATAGATTCCTGTGCCCCTCTCTGCTCAGTTTTCTTTCGAATACACGGATCAATATGAGGCTTCTTTTCGAACAGGATTCTTTGTCATCCCCTACACCACTACATGCTGTTTACAAATATGTATCTCTCCAAGCTCCCCAACATTGGTTATTTACCAACGGCAGTCCCGGTGTAAATGGAACTGGGTATACATGGTCTTTTGGGGTCACTCATTCCAAGCTAGCTAAAGATCACTCCAGTGATGCATTATAATTCAAGTCTAACTATGTTTACAAGCGGTGTAAAAACACTATGGCGGCCTCTCATTCATTGGTCGTTGCCTGCACCTGCCATCATCAGATTACTTGCTGGAGACGCTGCAACACTACTGATTTGTTTTCAATTACATATTTCCACCAGAGAGGGTACATTTATGCGTTTTCTGTAGTGCAGCTTTAAATTCTTAATCTATTAAATTCCATCTGCTATGTGTTAAAGGGGTTTAGAGTGTTTTAGTGTTATTAAAACCCAATTCCAGTCGGGATCCAGTTTACTTGTATGCCATTAATCACCCACCAGCGCACCTCTCTGCCTCATTCATTAAAAACAGGAAGCTTGGCCATAATGTGTATTATCACAAAAATACATTGTGCTGTTATCCTGATTATCCGGGGCTCATTGGTGCAAAACAAATTGGTATGTTGAGCGAAAAAGACAAATTATAATTATAAATGCTGAGGTGAATGAGCAGGTCATTATTTAAATTAGTTATCCACTCAAATTTCAAGCAGCCATTCCAATTTACCATTTTCAATAGCCCCGTTTATCTATGTCAAATCATGTACAGTATTAGGACTAGGGGTTTAAGGCTCACAGTTCTTCAGTGTGTGTAAAGGGTTGTTTGATTTGAACTGGAACTGTGTTTGTTTTTTATCCTAACAGCAGCTGTTATGCTGGTGCCTGAAAGTACAACAGAAGAGGGCTTCGAGCAACATTTTGGCATCAATTACTTGGGCCACTTCCTGTTGACCAGCCTCCTCCTGGACACCCTGAAGCAGTCCGGGCAGCATGACTCCTGTTCCCGCATCGTCACCATCTCCTCCTCCGCACACCACATGGGCCACCTCAAGAGAAGGTACAGTGAGCAAAGGACTTTCCCACGGCCTTGAGAAAGCCCTGGGGTGCTTGTGATGGGTGTGTGTATCTGGGACGTGGTGTGACACTGAGTCAGTGGAGCTTTAAGAGCTTTGTTCCCACAACAGAAACAAAAACACAAACGGGCAAACAAATCAACAAAACAAACCAAGTTGACCGATAGTGACCGTAGAAACGGGTGGAGATGAATGATATCATTTTCTTGTGTGCCACTCTCACCACCACTGCACCAAATACTGTATTGACCTTTAGCGTAGTGCTGCTTATTTATCATTTGCTTCATTTCAACTAGAAATGTAATGTGCTAATAAGCCGCTTCCCTCACTTGTGTGTGTCCTGCTCCTGGGGCTAATGGCCTGGGTGTTAATCTGCAGCTTATTCAGTGGATCTGGCACGGGGACACCGGTGCCAGCGTTTAAGGAGAGCACACCTGCTTCCAGCATGGGCTCTCTGCAGGCTGACAGGCATTAGCCGCCGCCCCTGCTGATCAGACACACCAACAGCTCCCCACTGTCTGACAGTTGACATATCCCAATGACACAATACACACACACAGAGGACACACACACACACACACACACACGCAGGCACCTCAAATGAACACCCGGTGACACTAACGAGAGACTAATAAGACATCTCCCAATAATGTCCAACAGACTATCTCGCAAACACGCAGGCACACACACTAACACAAACACACACACACAACATCGAGCACACACCAGACACAAACAGTTGTCTTCCTTTATCTGAAGAATTCTTCCCAACAGTATAGATTGGGAAAGGTGACTGTGGCATACTGTAGACTGTAGAAGTCAGAGCCCTGAAGTTGGCTATTGGGCATTGTTGTGTTTTGCTTAAAAGCCATCCTCCTCAGCTGTCTGGGCCCTGCCTGTCTCACAGCACATTATGCAGAAGATAATGCTGGAGGTGGTAACTGATAAACACATTCCTGCAGACTGAAGGACTCTAGAGCCAGAGCTCTTCTACAGTCTGAAAACCAGCCTGCCTGAAATAAACACTGGCTTATAAATCAAATAAGATGTCCCCTCCACCACCACCATCACCACCACAAATGAGATTATGTCTGCCCACTGCAGAAATGTTGAATTTACAAGGAATGCTCTCTGCAAAGAGGGCTTGACAGTTGAACTCAAAGTATGCTGTTTCCAGATTATTCCCCTGAGAATCCTAGATGATATACATGAGAGTCCGAGACCCTTTTGAAAAGCTTAATATCAGTCCCATTCTCCCAGCCGCTCAAGTGCCGGCTCCATCTCCATCTCCCTTTCGTCCCGACCCATGGCTTTCTGAGAGGTCCATTAAGTAGAGGTGAACAGGGTGGCAACATGCACACACGCTGAATTACTCCCAAATAACGCATGTGAGCAGAGGCAGAGGCAGAGGCAGAGGCAGAGGCAGAGGCAGAGGCAGAGGCAGAGGCAGTCATAGGTCAGAGTGCTGGAATGGCCCGTTGCTCTTTGTGTGGCTTTTGATTTAGTCAAGCGTGAAATTAAGAAATGTGAGCATTCAAGGCAGTTTCAGGGGGTGCCACCACAGGTATTCTGGATATTATGGTGTGATGCATCTTTGCCCTCCCAGTTGTGGAAAACATATTTGTTTTGGATGTCATCCTGGGCCACAGGTGTAATTACATGATCCATGCTGTTGATAATTAGTGAAGACACATCAAAAAGGAATGAGCGCGTTGAGAGTGCCCAATTGAAAATGACGCTAAACAATCCTGACAACGTTGCTAAATTCCAGTCTTCCTTCCCGTTCCCTGAAGGCAAAGCTACAGTCCCCATGCTGCGTATGCCCACAGCAAGCTGGCTCTTGTGCTTTTCACGTACCGCCTGCAGCACGAGCTCACAGCGGGGGGATTTCCAGTGACGGCCAACGCCGTGGACCCGGGCATGGTGGACACAGCCTTGTACCGCCACTTATGCAGTCCCACGCAGCTTGCCAAGAGGCTGGTGGCAAGACTGCTATTCTGGGTAAGCTACGAGAATCGTGTTGTTTGCTGTTGTGTTTATTTCTCATGACAGTGTGATGAGAGCCTATAGCAGCCACCATGTCCGTCCCTGTGTGAAAATAAATATATGCTTAATCCGATCTTTCAGAATTGATAAAGATCAAACTAAGCAAAGCTAAAAAGGATCCAATTAAAGTTGCTTTAATAGAAGACGTGTTAATCATCTGATATGCTGTGCTGTACAAAAGCATTCCCACCCACTCACATATCTGCCAGTATCATCTGAGGAAAGGGCCTGTGTAGAACAAGAGCCTTGCGCTGTCCTTTAGTAAAGATGCACGGAAACATTACGGTGCATGTCGTTAATGTTAACCCCCAGGCATGAATTAAATGCCTTAAAGATCTGATTCAAGGATGCGTTTCTCTTGTGTGGTTAATCATTCAGGACATTTGCTTTAACAAATGATGCTTTCGCCCCGTAACCACAAATGCGCCATTAGTGTTTAGTCGACTCGTTTGGCCATCCATTAAAACCGCAGAGAAGGGTCACAGGACTAGAATGTTCACTTGTAGACATGGCAGCAAAATGCCTTGCATCCACGCCACCAGGGTGGCTTTCCAAAGAGATCTGCATCACATAAAACAATACATTGATTATTTGAAATCATTTCTTATCTGTGTTTCTTCTTATTTTTATTAAAAAAAATGTGCACTGTTGTATTTTATGAACCTATTTTAATTTAGTTTGCAGTATAAAAGTATTCATTGTCACTTTAATGGACTCATGGCCCATGCTCATCTCTCCTGCATTATACCAGACTAACAGAAGAACCAGGGGGGCCCCACAGGGACAAACTGTGTGCTCTGTGTAAACTGTGCTAAATACAGGGTTATATTCCACAGTGGAACATCTAATATGAATATCCCATTTCAAAATGGAAGTGTGTGAAGCCTTGCAGTGGTATAGCCATACATAGCTTTTTTTTTTCTTTAATCAGTTGAGGGTGGTTCTGCTCAAGTGAGATAAAATTAAGGACCTTTGATTTACTAAAATAATTAATAGGATGAAAATGAAATAAGAATTTACGGTTTGCTTGGTATGTTACATTCACAAATGTTTGATTTTTGGATCAAATGTATAGTATAAAAAGGATATAGTATTAGTATGAAAGGTAGAAAATGACAAGTAAAAAGCGCCAAGCATCCAAAGGTAACTATACAGCTAAGTTTAGTAAACATTGGACATTCTATTTGGCACAGCGCCACTGAACAGACACATGTTCATGGATTGGGAACTGAAAAGAAAATGATTGGGCAGCATCTGATCTGATTTTAGAATAGCTATCTAGGACTAGAAATGGGCATCATAAAACCCCTGGTTAACCAACTCAGAATTGAAACGAGATAGTAATCTCTTACCCAATAGTTTTGCATAAATATTTCTATTCTCTCAACTTCCAACTGAAAGTGAGAGTAAATTAAACAGTTTTTGTTGCCAATGGTTATGCTATTGCTATAGCATCATTGCTAACCTAGACCCAAATTAATTAATTAGGTTAATGGTCTGAAATCAAAGTGGTCAGTGACCATGTTAAAAAGTTTAATTAAAACAAAATTAACACATTTGATTAGACATTTTGTTGGCATTAGACAGATTTTAGTATATGATTGAGCCTAGGAAGTTTGGACAAAAAATAGACATGGTTTGTTTTGTCAGATTATATATCTTATATAATATAATGTATTAATATACTGTCAAGACACTGTATAAATACATAGGCATTTATGTAACATGTAAGACCTATCAATACAGATTTGATTTACATGTACAGTGGGGAAAATAAGTATTTGAACCCCTGCCGATTTCGCAAGTTTGGCCACTTGCAAAGAAATGTGTGATCTATAATTGTAATGGTAGGTGCTTTTTAACAGTAAGAAATAGAATATCAACAAACAAATCCAGAAAACTGCATTTTATAACATTTATGACTTTATTTGTACAGAAAATAAGTATTTGAACCCCCAAGCAAACAGCAAGAATTCTGGCTCCCAATGACCAGTTATGTGCCCAAGAAGCACACAGATTAGTCCTCATTAGGCCTAACAAGGTACACCTGATCTCAACTGGTGATGTGTATAAAAGAAACCTGTCCAAAGAATCATACTTCACACCTTCAACCTCACCACCATGGGCAAGACCAAAGAGTTGACCAAGGACGTCAGAGATAAGATTGTAGACCTGCACAAGGCTGGAATGGGTTACAAAACCATCGGCAAGCAGCTTGGTGAGAAGCAGACAGCTATTGGTGCAATTATTCGTAAATGGAAGCAACACCAAACAACTGTCAATCGCTCTAGGTCTGGGGCTCCATGCAAGATATCCCCTCGTGCGGTATCGGTGATCATCCGAAAGGTGCAGAATAACCCCAGAACTACACAGGGGGAGCTTGTGAATGATCTTAAGGCAGCTGGGACCACAGTCACCAAGAAAACCATTGGCAACACACTACGCCGTAATGGTTTGAAGTACTGCAGCACTCGCAAGGTCCCCCTGCTCAAGGAAGCACATGTACAGGGCCGTCTAAAGTTTGCCAATGAACACTTGAATGATTCTAAGGAGGATTGGGAGACAGGATGTGGTCAGATGAGACCAAAATCAAGCTCTTTGGCATCAACTCGACTTGCCGCGTTTGGAGGGGGATGAATGCTGAATATGACACCATCCCCACCGTCAAGCATGGAGGTGGAAACATTATGCTTTGGGGCTGTTTCTCTGCCAAGGGTACAGGTCACTCCACTGCATCGAGGGGACTATGGATGGGGCCATGTAACGTGAAATATTGGGCTTGAACCTCATTCCCTCATTCCCTCCCATTGAAAACGCAACCTTAAGGATTTGGAGAGGACTCTGCAAAGAGGAGTGGACCAAAATCCCTCCTTATGTGTGTAAACCTGGTGACCAACTACAAGAAAACGTCTGTGCTTGCCAACAAGGGTTATTCCACCAAGTACTAAGTCATGTTTTGCTAGGGGTTCCAATACTTATTTTCTGCATCAAATGCAAATTAAGTCATAAATGTGATAAAATGCAGTTTTCTGGATTTTTTTGTTGATATTCTGTTTCTCACTGTTAAAATACACCTACTATTACAATTATAGATCACACATTTCTTTGCAAGTGGCCAAACTTGCGAAATCGGCAGGGGTTCAAATACTTATTTTTCCCACTGTAAATCTTTACAAAGCTGTTCTGCGGTCATAGTCCTGTATTTATAACTAGGCACACCCATCGTCTGTGACAGCCTAAGTGTCCTACAGAGACACGGCACAACACACAAAGAAGTCAATGTGATTTATTTTATTACTTTACGAATCTAAGGTGAGTCACATACCACAGCGCTCTCCAACCACCTCCTCCAATTAAAATGTCTGAATGGAATTCATGAAACGAAACAGCAAGGTGGTAAACAGAGGGGTTACTAAAGGTTATTCTCCAGCAGCGCACACATACCACTTCATTCTCTGGTGGATTATGAGTGACCTGCGTCGTTAACTAGGTTTGTTTGCAGAACGTACGTATGTTAACATGTTTAAAAAATGAAAAGCTTCATTCTTGAAATACCTCTCACCAGTTCGACTTTAGACGTTAGACGACATTAAAAGATTCGCTAAATTACATCCCTAACAGAGATCTCTGCACACAGCATGTTTTTAACAGAGAAACCCTTATCTTATCTTTTTGGCCTTTCCGCCATTGCAGTTGTGTTTTATCTGACAAATGATCAGTAGATATGCTGCAATCAGCCTTAAGCTGTAGTTGATTAGCATTTGTGGAAGAAGGCCTGCACGAAACGTGACTGATCTGAGGACAGTTGGTCCAGATGGGCTCAGTGACCACCCCTCATCCAGCCATGTTGTAGTGCAGTTGTATCCCGATATCAGGGGAAGCAGCTGGGAGTGTTTGAGTGACAGCCAGACAGTCCCTGTCGTCCTCTGAGTGACCGGCGGTCCTCCAGGGACAGTCCCCTCATCACGGCACCTGCTGCTGCAGCCCCCCCGTGCCTAGCCGTGTTTTACCATGTCAGTTTGGCCACATTGCAGAGGGCTCATTTGTTGTCAAGGTTAAGGTGATGATATTAAACGTGCACACATACTACTGAATTATGTATGACCTACGCTATTTCACAGGGAGACTCTCTCTTTAGCATACCATTTAAAAAAAGAGCATTTCCATTTTCCAAAGACCATTGATTCGGTCAGATTTCTGAAATTTGGAGTAATTACAGAAGCTTATCTGTGAGACCAGTGGGTACTTTTGTAGGAGGATGTGCATGGAATGCCAGTGGAGCGTCCTGCAGCATACCTTCTGCCACTGCACATCTCTGCAGCACCTAAAACATTGATGTTTGACTTTAAAGGCAAGTTCATGCGTAACGCTGGCGCGAAGCTCACTCGTCTCCACACTGATGTGCGCGCGTGTGTCACATGTGCCAAAGGGCTGTGCAGTCAGAGGCTGTATCCGTCAGGAAATATGGCCTCGCATGTGAAAACAGACAGAGCTGACGGCCACCGCTGCTCTGAAGTTCATGTTTTGCTATCTATTTCACCGGAGCGCTGGGCCTGCATGTTGGGCTCAGGGATATTGTTCCACATACTAGAACAGAACAGCTTGGAGCATCTCTTGAGACTCCCAACAAGAGAACTTTCTAAACATAGCTATGGATTTTATCTTCACATTACTGAACAGTAACAGTCATCTCCCAGAAGTTTTGTACTCCGGAAGCTCCAGTGGACTTGGTTGTCAGTACACTTGGCTTCACACACGTCATTGAAGTTGATTTTAGGATGTTATTGATGTGTTGTGTATGTTAAAGTGTTGTGTGTTCATCTTCACTGATGTGAGCTTGAATTAGTAAATGTATACAGTGAAAGCTTATTTCTTTTATCTTATATCCAGAAATAATCTATTTCAGTACTGCTGCCACAGATTTGTTTATCTGTATGAAAATGCTGAGGTTTTAAACTGCATGTCATTCAATCTCATGAGATCCAGGTGTCTGTGTGTTTTTCACAAGTCAGTGTTTGCTCAGCTCTGAGTTGAGCTGGCATGAGCCCCGTGAGCGTGAGCGTGAGCCATATGTGCATGTTTGTCTCCCTCCACAGACGCCAGCCCAGGGAGCCTCCACTGCCATCTTTGCAGCCGCCGCCCCTGAGCTGGAGGGGGTGGGGGGGTGCTACCTGCACAACGGACGGCGGGCCCGGTCCTCCGGGGACTCCTACGACGAAGCCCTCCAGGCCGACCTGTGGACTCAGAGCTGCCGGCTGGCGGGCCTCCTGCCAGAGCCTCGCCGAGCAGACTGAAGGGGGAGCACTGCTGTCAGAGCTCCACGGAGGACAAGAGACAATCCTGTCCAGCCAGTTTCCCTGCTGCTGCTGCTGCTGCTGCTGTCACTGTCGCTTTCCCAGCATCTGAAAAGCGGAAACTCCAACCCTGTTCCCCAGCCCCAAGCTGGGTTTCTTTTTTTTTCAGAGGGTGGGGGGTGGGGGGGGGGGATTCAGATCTTGGCAAATAGCTCAACATTTTTAGTGTTGACAATCTCATTCTTGCTGATGAACAGTTAAAGGCTGTGACTCGGGTGTCATGCATACTGTATGGATGAAAGTCTCCCTCATATTTATATTCACAGACGAAGGGCGTATCGCAAGAATGAAGATTAATGTGAGCCCCTGCCTTTTCCCTCCTGCACTGTGAGCGTGTATATACTGTATATATCTTCCAGGAGAGAAAAAAAAGGAAAAAGTGAAAAAGCACCTTGCCTCCCTCCACAGGTATAAAGTCTGTGGTAGATGGTCCTTTGAGCCTGGTTCCCTTTGTGCTGGTTTTTTGTTGTTGGTTTTGTTGTTGTTCCTGTGACACGTCAATGTGATCTTAACCACTGTGATGACTTTTGATGTTGTTTTATTTTCTCATCTGGACCCCTGGTTAAAGGCTTATCAGTTGTGTGTCTCACAAATAGGCTAGTCTGCCATTTGTGTGTGTGTGTGTGTGTGTGCACACCAATTCAAGGGTGAATAATGTTTTCAAACTCTTGTGATTTATTTGTTTGCTAATGTTGCAGTTCCAAGGGGATGATGTTTAAAGCCAGAGAGATGCTCCAGTGCAAGCGTAATGGAATGCCCTGCATGCATCACCCCTTCCTTTGACTTTGACATCGGTGGTACATTCCTAATGAAAAACATAAATTGTTAATCAGCTCGGCAAATATGCCTCTGCTAATCAGAGTTGTTGACAGAAAAGGGTACTTGAAATAACCTCCAATTGTCCGTGTGTGTGTCCGTTTGTGCGTTGTACAAAGCCTTCATGCACTAGATCAATAAATAATGCTGTTTTTTCTAATAGCACAAACACAGCTTTGCCATCCTCATGATTTTTGTTTTCTCGAAATCAGTGTTATGATTTCATCCTCGTCTCGGCTCTTTGGACATGATCCCAATATGAGATGAGAGCTTTAGAATCCCCAGCGTTGGCAACGTGACACAACTGCCAAAGCTCCATCTGCAAAGGAAGCCCAAGGCAAATATGATCATCAGTGCTCAAAGTAGCAGGCTTATTCACAACAAATGCTCAATCAAAATGGCCGCTTCATATCAATGACTGCTACTACCTGTCCTAACACACCACACACACACACACACTTTGAATAATTCATTACCAACATCTGTTTAAATTTAATTTCAAGCGCCCCATTGAGGAGCACCTGGGCCGCGTGCCGCCAGGGTGCCGTGTAGGTAATTGGTAACGTGTAGTGGAGTCCCTGGGGGTGAGTGGAGTCATAACAATGAGATTGCACTGCCCTGTTTGCACCCCAACAGCATCCTCTCATGGAATTGATGTTGCAGCTTAGCATATCATTTAGCCTGTGAATAGAATGTGAAGAGCAGAATGTCCCACACGGTCATGGCCGAGCGTCACGGGTTCATCCTCTCTGGTGCTCAGTTTCTTAAAGACTCAGAATTCTGACCATCCCTAGTCAACAGAGTCAATGGGAGATATTGTGCATTATATTTATGTTCCGATACTGACCGGCGGACTATACATTATCCCTTACCTATATGGCTGACCGACAGGGAAGAGGGACTAGGTGAAATGCAGGGATGTTCTTCATCAGTACTGTATGTTTTCCCCTTGATGTCATGGCATAGATTGGTTGTCATTGTCTTTCTGGCTGAACATAGAAGAAGCTAAGGGTACCAGCTTTTCATTATTCTTTTGTTCCAACAGGCAGTAGATTAAGTCTTTGGCTAAGCATATAAAAGAGACAAAAGTGAAACTTTATAGAGCCTGAATTTATAAACCTGAATGATTTTGGGTAGCTGAACAATGTATTCAAGGTTGCAGTTTTTCAGATTTTTAGTTTTCATGTTCTGTTGTCAAACTCCCGCACAAGGGAACATAATGTATGTTTCTGCCATTACTTCTTATTGCAGAAGCTAATTTCATAGTTGATTCCATTGCGCAGTAATGCTAAAATAGTTAACAGATTTTGACTGTCCCCATATGTGCTGTTTGGTGTCTTCTGAGTAGAGAAGTATAGCAATGTGGTAGTCCTGTGTACGTTTTTCTAGTCTGTGTATTAATGTCTTTACCAGCTGAATATTCTCTCTAAGGATGAACCTTTTTGTGCTGATTGACATTCTTTTTTTGGTAACTTCTTGCATTAGAAGTTTCCAGCACACATGCATTTCATTTTCATTTTGTTTTTTTTATACATGGCCTACGTTTTCTGTGGGTTTGGGCTACTGTGTTCTTCAGGTTAAGTTCAATTAGCCACCAAGAAATCTCCAAATAAGCACATTTTTGTGCCAGCAGCCCATATGGGACCTATATTGGGAGCATTTATATTAAATGTTTACATCCCGATATGGTACCTTTTAAATGAAATGGGGATTACATGATTAGACGTGTTGTATCATTGAATAACACAATGTTGTTTTAATGTTGAGAAAACATTGTAATGAAGTTTTTTTTGTTGACATTTAAGTTTATTATATTGTTTTATAGTCATATTTTTCCTCCTGTGCCAAAAGCACCTTTGACATGTACCAAGAGTAACATTTAACTGTGACGTGACATTTTTATTTTTCAACAAGAACAAGTAGCTCTGAAGAAGAAGTAACTATGTAAGGATGTGTGAGATGTTGAGTGAGATATTGCGTTTGAGACAAAAATCTGTGTTTTCCCTCTCAATATGTATTCCCTATTTCCGTTTTATATTTGAAGATAATGGATAAAAAATGATTTAAGTGTACGTAAATGTATATATTTTAAAGTGTGATAGTCAAATGTTCATATATTTTTGTTTCAGTTTGCTGTATATTGTTCTCAGTGATGTAGCTCAAGCTTTGAAAATGCTGTCTGCTGTCTTTAAGCAATGTCCAACCGAAGCCCATTGAGATGATTCAGAGGGACTTGAAATGACCTGCTTTGCAGCCTATGAGAAAGTAATAAGCTCACTGTAATAAATGTGCCGGGTTGGAGCTCTTTGGAAACGTTCTGTTCCATTCTCATATCACTGTGAGCTAAACAATAACAAGGCAAACAAACAAAAACATTAAAACATTTTGAACTCAAAATATTAAAGACTGTATCTTTTTTTTACTGCTCGAGGACCTTATGATATTTTTTTTATCTGAAGGTTAATCTGACCTTGTCAGTGGTTGCATTGTGCTGTGATTTCTGCCTCCCACACAACGTGTGCCTGTATGACAGACGGTGAGTTCATTTTCTACTTGGACCATATGTTATGGAATGGTTTTCTCTCATTTTCAGCTGAACAGTGTTGTCACAGTAGCCCTTCTCATCCTGTGGTCGTGTGGTGTGTTCCACATAGGAGACAGTAGGACATCCGGAGCTCTTCAACATACTCCCTGGTGTGTGTGTGATTGCATAGCATGTTTGTGTGAAGGACATTTTGAAGACAGTATAAACCACTGCATGACAAACCATATCAGCAGTCAAGTCTCTTGGTGAAGAAACATCTGCACCAAACAGACAAGAAAATTGCAGCCCATCCCAGCCCAGCCCAGCCCAGCCCAGCCCACCCCACCCCACCCCAGCCCAGCCCACCCCACCCCAGCCCAGCCCAGCCCAGCCCAGCCCACCCCACCCCACCCCAGCCCAGCCCAGCCCAGCCCACCCCACCCCACCCCAGCCCAGCCCACCCCACCCCACCCCACCCCAGCCCAGCCCACCCCACCCCAGCCCAGCCTGACTGAGGCAAGACCATCCTCCTCTTCTTAAGCTCTCCTTAATGGCTGCTCCTGAGAAAAATGGCACTCAGAGCATTGACGCAATTAATTACACATTCCCTGTGTAATACCAAACAATGCTCTGCAATCAAACAGGAAAGAAAAGAACAATTACAATGTCATTAACGCCACTTCAGTATAATGACACAGATGGCCAGCCTCGCTCTCTCTCTCTGTGTCTTCGAGCAGATGCTGCTTTTGCCCAGCCTAGTTCCCTTAAGGCAGCCAACCATTGCATTGTTTGAAATCTTCCTTTAACGCTGTCAATTACATAAAGCACCAATGAAGCAGCGTGCCACTTAGACCTCAGTTATAGTAAATGAAGTTACTAAGTGAGCTTGTTTGCTTCTACAGTTCCAAGAAAAGTATTTGCTAAAGATAGTGGTTAATTTGATTTCTTATTAACGCTGAGGGAGAAAGATGGGTAGGGGGTATTTTTGATTGAAAAAGGTCTTTGCTGAAGCATGCCATTCATCATTCTAATTATGTCCTCTCCTGCCCTCGGTGCTCTCTCCCTCAATAATGGATCAAATGTTGTTCCTCTTACCTTAGGGCTTTGTCTTATGAAGCGTGTGTCATATGTTTGCTCACTTCATTTTACATGCATTTTTCCTCTGGAAGCGTTACCATCGCCTCATTACAAGCAGTGTCAGGTTATTTATGGCCCTTCCACTGGGAGGTTTTGTATTTTTTTATGATAGTATTTTTCAATTTGCTCAACATTCTCGGAGAAAAAAAAAGCCCCACTATTGAGAGATGAGAACGGGAGGCTGGCATGCAGGTTATCTGCATCTCAAGTCGTGTTGGGGAGGCTGTCAGGATTGTGTGTTGAGAGATGGCTGCTCGGGATACCATCCATTGTGCAAAATATATGAGTGGTTTGCCTAAAGCCTGGATGCAGGAGGCCAGATGTTGTCAAGTGTGTTTCAGTGCTAATCCATCATCCCTGCCTGCCAGTGCTTCATGTGGCTCCACCCTGGATTGAAATGTGGATTCGTAGGCAACAAGGTCGTTGATAGTGACTGTCAACCCCCTTTTTTACAAGATAATATAAAGATCATGTCATATCACTAGAAACTATTGAAATTGTAAAGAAAATAAATAGTAAATTGAGTGTAAAGACAAAATATAATTTGACTTCTATTTCTGTCATTGTTTTACTTCCAGTCTAGTCAATTGTTCTGCACATACATACATTCACTGTTCCCGATGACAAGGCTATAAATTACTGACTTAAGTCTCCCAAAAACCACAACACATCAAATATGTCAGACTCCTCAATCCTTCAGTAAACCCACCCCAATCATATGTAATACCCTGGGTATGATGACATCTCTACTCTGGGGAAGTAGCATATTTTGCCCTTAGACGTCACCTTAAGGGATAGTCATGTTCAGGCACTCCTGTTTCACTTCTTGTTTACTTATAAAATTGACCACAACCTTCATATATTTGCCTTTGGTAGAAATATAATTAACTAGTAATGTAATTAGATACATATTTTTGAAAAGTCAAGAGCCCCTTTATATAAAGGCGATGAAGTACAAGAGTTTGCATGTCTTAAGATGCACCACAAGTCTCCCGTGATGATGATGTCTTCAATGCTGAACAAAGTATGGTCTTCGAAAAAACACATCCAAGAAAATGGATTCTGTCCCTGTGCTGCCAAGTGAAATGGAATATACACTTTACATACATTAGCCATCATCGCTAGGGGCGTTATATAGCACAAGGGATACAACCTCATTTTTCAGAGCCATCAAATATTCTCACACTCTTCCCCCCATCGGGCCCCTAACAGCCTCTGGCACCTTGCGCCCCAGGGCCGGCGTGGGGAACTGTTCCACTTCATCCACTCCCCCATACAACAGTCAGTGAATCACCACTGGAAGAGATCTATATGTGTCATGTCATATAAATGCACAGACCTGCACAGACCCCTCCGAGACTTGAGCCAGTTATCGTCCGACAAACTCAGTAATGGAAGATGTCCTCTGTGGTTAGGAAGACGAAGAGTATAGTAGTGGGTTTGCTGTTGAAAGTCTATTTTATCCATGTGTATAAAAGGGAGGTTTACAGCTATGAGGTGAGAGTCTGTCAGTATTTCAGAGAGAGATGAAATGAATATTCTCTCATGTGTTATTTAAAGACACGTCTATGGCCATGCCAGGAGGATAGTAAGTGTAAACTTGAATTACTGCTTAATCTAGTACCACAGTTAGCCTTTTCTATTCTATATCTGGCAAAATAGCATCAACAAGAGACTATCTACGTATCCTTATGGTGATGAAAGCAGTCACGCACATTAGGTGTGTACGAGACAAATCCCTGAAAGCTCCTCTCTGGTGAGAGAATCCATCCTGTAGAAGGGTGAAGGTGTGACTGATTGTTCTTCTAGACTAGAGCATACATGTGTTCTACAGGTGCGCTGTCAGCCATCACCATCATGCATTCAGTCCACAGCAGGCACAGGCACGCCCGTCACACTGGACAAGAGCGTCAGCTATATTTAGAGCGAATGCTGCTGCGTCTCACTAATGATGTGTGTAATTTGCCTTAAATGCAGGCCTGATGCGGTTACGGGGGTGAGGCAGGAACATCTTATTTGTGTCTTTAAAGAGCAGGTGGCATTAAGCATTCTGACAGACACCCTGACACCGAATGACAATCAAGGCTTAAGACGCAAATGCAATCCTTTCAGGTGACAAAAGTGCAGTGAGCAGGTTAATTGGAGCCCTAATCAGCCAGGCAATGGATGCGCCACAATCAATAAGCATTGCAGATGCAGATTAAAGTGAATCTCGGTGACGCTTATTTGTATCCTCACAAGAGAAATACATAAATCCACAGTTTTTACATGAAGAGGGAAAATGCCTTGATTCTGTTTTGGGGATTATGAAGCATTACACAATTCCCAAACAATCTGTTAGTCTGAATATATTACACATCAACCAGTTGGCAAAATGATACAGATGATGCTTCTGAAAACAAGGAATATCAACAACCTTATTTGTGGGGATCTCGCTGTTCTAATGAATTCTGGGCTCCTGTGGCTGGGCTGTTGTTGTTGTTGTTGTTCTTGTTGTTTTCCAAGTCTTTGGTGTGTCTGTCATGTGAGAGGTCAACACGTGTGCACAGCGCAGGCGTTCAGACATTCTTTACTTACTGCTTACACAGAACCCCCACCCCCCAACATTGGCTGCACGACACGTGCTGTGGTGTAGTGTTGTTGACTCTCCATACATGCTTGGCTCATCATTGTCAGATTGCATCCCCTCATGCCTCCCGTGAACCTGCCCTCCGTGGCCTGTCATGCGCCTCACTAGTGGCTGTCCTCCATGAAGGGTCATCAGAGCAGCTCTCCACGTGAAGCAGAGGCTGATTACAGATGCTTTAGTAGGTCACTCACTCCTGCCACGAGACACCCGTCATTATGCCCAGCGCTCATGCACTAGCCACCTGACAAACAGCTGTATGTGTGTGTGTGGCCCTCCACGCCGCTCTGCACTCATCATGTCCCCAGTCAGTCATTCATTCAACCCCCCTTACCTCAGTGCACACGTCATCGGGAAAACAAAACCACCATGCCTGGAAGAAGTCACTCAGCCTAATACTACAGGGAAGATGTGTGAGGTTTCACACATAAGTTTGCAGAACACACTAGAATCTCCCAACATGGGGCGTATACAAGATGGTGATTTCATCCTCCTGCATCATGTCTAATCGGGTCGTATATCTTCCATGCCCAAGTTGCTGCTGTCTGATTTGTGCTGAATTGCCGTGTGGAAGGTTAGAAAAGTAATGAATCGTCACCAAGGGCAGTGCCATAACTGTCTCTTAATGCTCCATGAATAACACACCCAATAGGCCCTAAATCACCTGGGTCTGCACCGCTGGATGACATCTGTTTTCAGGAAGCACATGCTCATTATTTCACTCATCTGCAGAGGCTGGGGTTTGTGTCCTCTCCGAGGCTGACCTGGGGGGTAAATGGGCTTCCCTATCAAATGTGGTAATCAATGTGTCTTCTGGTTGTCTTCCTTTTGTGTTTTTCCCTCATGAATGCTGCCATCAGATCTCTCTTAGAATCAGGGTACAGTTCAATTTCAGGCAAATTGAAAAGACTGAACTTGATCAGATTCAGCATGAAGGAGAATGTGGATTTGCATGCATTCATTAGCGTATCACCAGACAATAATCACTGGCTGCACGCTCTTGCTCAAACCTCTGCAGCTTCTATCTGATTGAACACGTGTGACACCTGTGTCGTCAATGGTTGATTTTGAAAATGTTGATTATTTTGAAAGCATTCTTTTGGCAATGTAAAAATTACAGAATAGATCAATGGAAATTACTTGTACAATCAGCCCAAAGACATATACTACACAAACTCAGTTTGGACCGTTTCTGCTAAACACGCTTCTTTTTAGCAACACAACCGAAGCCATGTCCATCACGGAGACTTTGTGAGACCGTTCACCTGAACACGACCTCCACCAGTGTATCCGAACTGAAGGTGAGCGCTATCAACTTCCTCAGCCGCCATTACCACTAACCTGCTGTAGCCTTCAGATAAGATTTGATCCAGCCACAACTCTGCTGGCTAATCATGGCATGTCAGCGCCGAGCGAGCTGAAATCCCGGGCCTCCTGAGGGGCTGGAGCTGCAGGATATACACACACACTCCACTTGCTAAGAAGCTTAGCATCTGAATTCATTACTGCAAAGGCAGCTACTACCCAGTTGAGTCGTGAAAGTAAAGTATGAATCTTTAAGCTGTAAGCTGCTCTCAAAGAAGAAGGAACGTGGCCGGGGCGTGAGCAGAGTATCTGCACAATCAGCTTCCTAAACGAGCGCGTCATTTAATCACCTCACTGCTCTCCTCAAGCTGTCACAATCACAATTAGATTTCAGAAAAGGTACAGAGGCAAATAGTCACCTTTAGTGACATAACACCGTTTATAATATATTGTATGCTATGACGATCAGTGAAGCGAAAGTGATTGTTGTCCACTGCTGCTGTTGATCTGAACATGGTATACATGTGGCTGTATATGATACAGTATATGCCCGGGCTGGGTGACTCGATCGCAGGTCAAGGGGACTAATGTGAGCCGGAGGACAGCGCTGTTGACTCATGTACGTTTGCTAGGTAGTCAGCTGTCTGCCTGATGAATATTGATAGACGGCCTCACAAAGGAAACAACCTTGGCTGCTGATGCTGAGTGCTTTTGACCAGTTTGTTTGTAGGGTACCTGTTAGACTTGGTGTCAGTAGTTTGAGTGCTTTTCACCAGTTTGTTTGTAGGGTACCTGTTATACTTGGTGTCAGTAGTTTGGCACTGTTTATGTAGCAGAGGATGTGAATTTATTCTAGTCCAAAGCAAGATCTTCCATTTTTATACACTCACACACACACACACACAGTCACACACAGACACAGACACAGACACATTTACACACACACGCATGCACACGCGCACGCACGCACCCACTCACACACACACACACACACACACACACACACACACACACACACACACACACACACACACACACACACACACACACACACACACAGACACACAGCCATGCTTTAAATGTTAGCTGGCAGTGGGACAGAATAAATTGATTGCTTTTTTTAAAGGCAGTGCACCACATATTGTTTTGAATTCCTCTACTGGTGAGATGGGAAAACATTAGGTTGCACAACATGTAGTAAATTCTTCTGAAATTGAGCAGTTAAAGATCTGCCATTTGGCATGGGTATTATCTTTTCTTTAAAACAGACAGATTGCCTCGCAGTAATTCTGGTCTGAATTTAGAATTTCATCACACGATCTAATATTTCACATATAGCATTTGTGGCAACATCCATAAATCCGCACATTTGCCCCTCCACGAGGAGAGAGGATGCGCCTGTTTGTGTGCTACATGTTTAGCCGAATCTCAACGCATGTCAGCCCTCATTGTAAAGGATATAAATCTCCAGCGTATCACTCTGACCTGGAGCCCTCTTCCCTGCCTTAGCCCCAGAGCTGGATTCCTGCAGGCTGTTCATCAATATCACCCCCAGCGCTCTGTGAAAGCCCCAGCTTAATGAGTGATGATCTCTCAGTAAATCTGAGTGTGAGAGAAGATGGCTCTGCCCAGAGCTGCCTCCCATAGACGGCCCCTAATATGTGCAAATCCTGCTCTCGCTCATCTTTCTACTGTCACAGGTAACAAAGGCAGGCGGATATTTTAGGGCATCCAGCCTTTTCACCAAATGCAAACGAATAAAAGAGTCATATTATGAATGTCCTTTTCACCAAATGCAAACGAATAAAAGTCATTTATGAATGTAAGCCCTCCACATAGTGATATGACACAGTGCATCACATGAGAGTGCTTCACTGTCAGAATTCATTAGATTAACCTTTTTTAGAAGTAATATTTATAAGCACTATCCAATCATGTTTGTTTTGGTCGGTTTCACCCAGAGATATTTAGCATTTTAATTTCATTTATTCGTATAGAAGTGGCAGTGACAAAGGAGGGAGACAAATAAAGACCAGAATATTTTGCAAGTCATGATGAGATGAGAAGGAGAGTATTTGTGGACAAAACATCCCTTTTAAAACATCAAACTAATCTGTCGTGGGAAAGATCGATTGGGGAAACATTTTCACTGTAAGAGAATGGCCAAAACACACCATGCACTGTTTCAATGATTCAGTCATGGTTGGTTTGGCCAGCTCTCCTCCCCTCTCACTTTAGATTCTCCAGGTGTTGTGTCCCCTGCTTCCTGTCGCCCATCCCCCCTAACTATCACATCCACATTTCTACTACATACTGCCTTCAATGCATCACACACACATTTGGATCGCCAGCCTATCTACCCATTTCTCTACTAACATCACAAGACATCCACTCATTCTATTAATATGAACCCTGTTAGTACATTACGACCCTCAGTATGTTGTGTGACCATAACATTAGTATGCTGTCATTCTAATCACACTGTATTCCCACTCAGCTGTTCTTCAACCACTACTTTGAACGCCGGCTCTCTCCATTTGTATCCACTGTCAATCTTGTATGTATCATGGATTTATGCTAATATGTTTTATCCTGATGCGTGTAGGAATTCATCTGCTTGCCTAATTCTTTCTTCTTCTCCTCCTCTCCTCCTCTCCTCCCTTCCCTTCTGTTCCTTCGACCCGTTCGGCCACAAGCAGATGGGTCCTTCCGTATCAGCTGGGTTCTGCTCAAGGTTTCTTCCTGTTAAAACGGATTTCTTCCTTGCCACTGTCGCCTCAGTGCTTGCTCTAGAAGGGGTTCAGGTTCTGGGCTCTGTAAAGCACCTTAAGACAATTTCAATTGTTATTGCCGCCATATAAATCAAATTGAATTGAATTGAATTGAATTCAGTGGTATGAGACATTGGCATGAAGCCTCTGGAGTAAAGAAACGGGTTTTCAAAGAAGATAAGGGAAGAGCAACGTGGACAAATATGTCTGTCATCTCAAATGGAATGCATTCACTTGACCTCAGGCAACATGCAATTTCAAGTTCTGGAGCACATCAGGCAGCAGACAATTGGTCCACTGTGCCTTCTCTTGGAGCCATGGGGGAAAAGGATGGTCTCTAAAACATCTTTTTGTAAGGTTTTATTACAGACAGAACTTTTCTTCTCCCAAACATCTGCATTGTTGTGCGTCATGTTTGGTTGGACATAATGGTATCAGTGATCTCATCAATGTGTCATGGTCGGATGGATTACAAGGGAAAAAAATCTGTATTCAGTGAATTACTGCATAACAAAAAAGAGGAGACGCCATTTGCCGCCTCAGCGACCAAGAAGATGCAGCAATCGCAGGGAGTATTTACTTCATCCATATTGGATGAGAAATAGGTGTCCTGGTTAACATTCCTTCCGGTCTCCTGGAGTATTTCCTCAATGTGTCGCATTGGCAATTATTATGGTAATGACCAGAAGCAGATAAAATATGGCTTTTGGAGTGGGCTGTGTGCAATGGCTACATTTTGCATTTAACACATTGCTATGGTGCTCATCCACTGCGAAAAATAGCATTACCTTAGAGGACCTTGTTGTGGGACTGTAATATTGGTTAGAGTTACAAGACATAAGACAATACAGATTGGAATTCTGTAATACTACATTTGAAATCCGAAAGTTTGTTTTGGTGTGGTGATGAGGCTGGCTGGGTCGATGTCTTAATATTGATGTACATTCCCAACACATACCATTTCATTTTCCAGTACTTACGGTAATAACCTTTTCTAAGCACCACCATTTTAGTCTTAGGCCATATATTTAGGATGTGTACAGAGACATGAGAGTATTTGTACATTGTGTGAAAGATTTTTTAGGAAATTCAATATCATTGTGTACCAAGGCCTCCAAGAATGTTTAATCGCATTTCCCCCCCCTGTGCTTTGTGCCTTACGCCCTTAAAATAGGGCCCCTCTCTTCTCAGAGAACATAAACAGCTCTTCCTATCAGCTGCACTAATATCCCAGTAGTGGATCCTGTGACTGTGGTCTCATAGATTGCTTCTTCTTCTACAGTGCTATGTTCATTAAAGAATGTGAGGTTCCCAAAGTGTGGGCCGGCCCCCCAGGGAGGACGTGGAGCTTCAGCAAGGGGGAGCAGGGTGAGGACGGAAACACAGAATGAGAATCAGCGAAACAGCCAACTACTGATCAAATGAAGTATGGCAGTGCTCTTACAGCATAGTAGCCTGTAGCTAAACTCTTTGGTGATGAGTTTATAGCCTGCTTTGTACTTGGTATTACTACATGTATGGTTTGATATGTTTTTTCCTCGTTGTCCTGCCATGGAAAGTTTGGGAACCACTGGAGTAAAGGAATGAGGTCATTTAGGAAAGACTAGGTTACTATATTTCAACCATAACCATCATGATGTAACTGATGTGATATTTTACTAAATGGCATGAAGCAATTATTATTGCCATCACTACAGCCAAATGTAAGCTACGTTTGTGCATGAAAGCATACCAAAAATAGTGCTTCTGATTTGAGGTGTACCCGTATATATCTGATTCATCAATATTCACCAAATCAACCTGCACCTCACTACCCCTCTCCCCTCCTCTCCTCTCCTTACCAAGCTGTGTTGGTATTCTTTTGATGTGTCGGAGTTTGCTGAAGGCATCTCCAAGAAAGGTACATGGGTTTATTCATGAAAACGAAGTTGCTGAAAGCAGTGTGTCACATTTATGATGAGCTTTCATGTGAGGCTGATTTTATTCATCTCCATTTCTGCAGCATCCAAAGACCAAAATCATAACTCTGAATCATTTTCATTAATGACCATCTCAATAAAAAAATGCAATATGCCTATTATATTGACCGTGTGTAGCTATATATGCCATTAATTGTACTGTTGAAAATCAAGAATATCATAGCAACCAACAAGGTCCAACAATGCTTGAACCTATGATCACAAATCCAGAGGGACGCTCATATATTTTTCTTCTCACGTGTTTTGGTCCATTTGAAGGTTTTGCTTGTCAGTTAGTGGGTTGTCTATGACTTTTAAAATGAAGCATCTCACACGGCCATGCCCCTCCTGTCGTGCTAACATTTACCATTACCATTGTGCATTATGCATCAGGAAAAAGCAGGATGACATAAAACATAACATCTTACACGCCTTCTCTTTAGGGAGGGGTGAGGGATCTTTGCAGAGAGATATTTATGTTGTCAAAACAGGCTGTGTTCAGTGTGTGTGTCCAACATGAAATGTATTCAGAGAAGGGAAGTTGTGTGCACTGAGCTGCAGATTTGTACTGGCCCCGCAGCAAGACCTTGAAACTCTCTCAGTCAGTCACACAGCGCACACATCAGCCTGACACTCACGCTGCAACAGGGTGTCTCTTTAATCCACATTAATACAAAAATAAAGCTGGTTAGTCTTTTCTCTCTTTTCTGCTGCTGGCAAGGTTGAATGGAAAAAAGGAAAAAAGGAAGCATAATAAAAGCATAACTAGCCTTAAATTCTCACTGTTATTTCACTAAAGAGGACAAGCTGTCTGACATAATAGAACATATTTATTTGCAAATGAAATGCAAGTCATTTTTCATCATGTATAGTCAAACATAACAATAGATTTCATACAATGCGGTAACATTTGCCACATAACAAATATTCAAAAGACACAGACATTTATATGAGAAGACACAACACAACATCTATTTGTTCTAGGCACTATGCTTTTATTTTATCTGTAAGGATACAGAACTTCTGAGCTCTAAGTTTCTTTAATGCCGTTGATATTACTGAAACTAATTCACGGCAGAGTTTAACATTCAGTTGACTAGTGAGGTTTCAGTCATGAGATAACAGAGAGACTTAAGCAAGTCAAACTTTAATGGGAATCCAGATCATTAGCATAGAAATGATTTAGTAATCGTGTATGCTGCCTTATTAGGGCTTTTCCCGTCGACTCCCAGTGGCCCCCGACTGAAAAGGCTGCGAGAGCAACAGACCTGCGTGACAGTAGATGAGGGAGAAGGGGGTGAATCATATCGCTTAGCCTCTGCTGACAGCACTGCTTTTTATCTCTGTCCTTTTTACTCGTGCTACGCTCGTGATGTGACTTTGAAACTCAATCT
This sequence comes from Clupea harengus, assembly GCF_900700415.2. NCBI lineage: Eukaryota > Metazoa > Chordata > Actinopteri > Clupeiformes > Clupeidae > Clupea > Clupea harengus. Next base: position 31,037,104 of record NC_045153.1, read on the forward strand.
TCTACAAATGAATCACTGGACCATATAGTGTCCCTTAACATCTACATTTGTGCACACAGTTTTGCTTTCTTGATAGAGACTATAGGAAGAACTGTGAAGCCAAATGATCGGGTTTGATTACTACCAAGCACCATCTCTCTCAGGCTGACTTTGGAGCTCCTGGCGTTGGAGAGGGAGACTGGTAGGGGGATGGAGCGTGTGGAGGGCTTGAGGGGGGAAGGGTGTGGATACTTGTGTCTCTCTCTCTCTCTCTCTCTCTCTCTATCTCTATCTCTATCTCTATCTCCTGGCCAGGATGGCGTCGTAGAGCTTGCCCGTGCGCTGGACCTGGATGCTGGTGAAGCCGGCGGCGGTGAGGAGGCTGGTGTACTCGGAGGCACGGCGCTCCCTGCCCTCCGTCTGCACCAGCATGTTGAGGGAGTAGAGCTGCGCCGTCAGCGGCCCACTGCCGTCCTCATGCAGCAGGGCCTCCACCAGCAGCACCCCTCCACCTGAGCGCCAACAGCAGAGAGGCGCAGCCACACACACACACACCACACACACACCACACACACAACACACACACACACACACACACACACACACACACACACACAACACACACGCCACACAACACACACAACACACACAGAAGCATGATAACAGGGCCTCCACCAGCAGCAACCCTCCACCTGAGCGCCAACAGCAGAGAGGCGCAGCCACACACACACACACACACCACACACACACGCACGACACACACAACACACACACACAGAAGCATGATAACAGGGCCTCCACCAGCAGCAACCCTCCACCTGAGCGCCAACAGCAGAGAGGCACAGCCACACACACACACACCACACACACACACACACACACAGAAGCATGATAACAGAGCCTGTCACCAAGACCCCCGGGCTCAAGTCCCTGGGGACAGTACAGTAATCAAAACATCAAACTGAGCAGAACAAGGTTTAGCTTCTGGTTTTCAGTGGATTGTAACTGGATGGGATGATTTGGTGATTGTGTGTTCACATATCGTTAAAGAATGACAAGGTGGAGATACGGAAAGGATGAGACAGTCAGAGAAATGCAGGTCTGTGGGAAATCCGAGGGAGGAAGAAGCCGAGAGGACAGTAGACGAGGGGACAGGAGACGAGGGGAGTGTCTGTGAGCCCAGCTGCAGCATCAGGACTCAATCTCAAAGACGAGCGAGTTGGACGCCTCCCAGGAGAGGCCTGCCTGGACACCTGGTACCACACCACCACCACAACCAACTCCAATCCCAACCGAATCAGCAAGAGACCGGGTAAGAGACCAGGGATGCCTGGTTGAGATCAGGTCGCTCAGCACAAGAGACCGGGGACGCCTGGTTGAGATCAGGTCGCTCAGCACAAGCAGAACTGCGCATGCCCCCCCTCCCCCTACAACCCCCCCCCCCCCCCCTCCCCAATCAGCCGTAGGATTCTTCTGCCAGACACAGCGAAAGCACAGAGGTTGCCACAAGGGTGATTCCGCAATATTGTTTCCATTAGTGAGGGTTCCTTATCGCAGCCAGAGATAGACGCAGTCACGCACGGATATGGTTATTCGTTCTGGATTGGGAATCATTTTGTTACAGAGCCATGAAGCACCTTCCAAAGCACAAGCCATAAATCTAAAGAACTCTGTGAACTCGCTGTATATTTTCAACACACTAATGTAATGAACACTAGTATTTATGAAATGATTTACGAACGATATGTTTTACCATGAATAATTGATTATTATACACACCATATACATATAAAATGGTTTTGAACAAAGAATAGTCTCAAATAGTTAATTCGCTTCATATCTCTGTGGTTCTCTGACTATATATACAGCGGTCCGTGCAAGCGTGTGTGTGTGTGTGTGTGTGTGTGTGTAACATGCCAGGGAGATGCAGTATTCCAGTCCATGCAGGTGTGTGCATAATGTATGGGTCGTCCTACACATGATAATATGTGGGAAGATCTGGCACATTTTGCTTCCCTTTTTTGTACTCCATGTGGAAGAGCAGCAATACCTGCATTTCCAAATGAAAACGTTACAAATAGAAATGTAACGTCTAGTTTGTCTCTTTCTAATTGGCTCACTGTTTGTTTTGGTCAGCCTAGCTGAGTGCAAGGTTAAAACAATATCATTGTTTGTGTGGCTGCAGTGCTTTTGGAGTTATGTAATGTGCTGCCGGGCGCAGCTGAGATTTCTGAAGCCGGTGCAACATTTTTTTTGTCTTCTATCTTTGGGAAGAACAGCTCAGAGGCTTGTTTTGTGAAGGGTATTTTGTTGACATTTGCATGTCTAAGGCAGTAACCAGTAGGGCATTTATTTGTGCCAAGCCAAGACAGACACCTCCAGACATCCGTCTTCATGGCTGCAGGTCAGAGTCTCATGCACAAGTGAAAAATCTCAGCTGCCAGTGATCGCCACAGTGGGCAGATGGAACATATGAATACAGGGCTAGAAGTGATCGCCACAGTGGGCAGATGGAACATATGAATACAGGGCTAGGAGTAAGCCAGGGCCTCGAGAGCATTTGGGATTTTGGGGGCTTCACTTTTAGTACTCTGTGTCCTTGCTTTGCAGGCAGAGGATATTATCTCGTCCCATAAATGCTTTAAAAGAGAGGATACGGCTCACAGACACTGAGCTGGTTTTGAAATGAGTTACTCTTACAATATATAATAAGGAATGGGGCATCCATGGGGGCTGTAGAATGGGGGTGTTTCCATAAGCATTAAGTATTATCAAAGGAGGGGATGCAGTTGTCTGGAGCTCCGCTGAAGGGAGTTGTATCGTGTTAGTCTTGTGTTCTCATTGTCCTATGGCAGTGCTGTTGGGGGGCCTTTCGCTTCTAAAAAAAACCCCCCATCTAATAACAATATGCAGTGTACTTCTGTATACGTGCATTTTACTAGTTAGGTAGTTGTGATAATGTGCACAGTTTGAGTTACATTAACAAGCTGTGTACAAGCTGTGTACATAATTACTGTTTCACAGATTCAAATGTGCTGTAGTTTCTATAAAATGAAAACGGATTCTCTTTGATGACGTGGCTGTTACATAGTTCAGTTACTTGTATGTTATGGTTTGGAAGTGCATTGTTGGGATGTTGCCTTGTGCTTTAATCGTTTGCTGCCTTACCCGGTCTGCAGGACTGGTAGACTTTGGCCAGGAGCTCCAAGCTGCGGTCATCAGTCCAGTCATGCAGTATCCTGGCCAGGATGTAGAGGTCAGCTTCAGGCAGCTTGTCCTTAAAAAAGTCCCCTGCAACAACACATAGAGAGTCTGTCCCTGTCAATCAAGGACAAGGGGTTTTCTGCTCCTAGGGTGCAGTTCAATAACATTCTCATCACATCTCTCTCCCACCCACAGATGACTTCCGTTCGGAAGGTGAGCGAAAAGGCAAGTGCAGCGATACAATCTGGACGTATAGCAGCTGCGCATTCCACTGTGTGGCCATGACAACAGTCCAAATGCATACATCACTTTAATTGTTCTTCTTTGGCTGTGATAAGAGTGTCATCCTGCCTTTATTAGCGTACTGTGAAAATAGCCCCCCGTCATGACACATCTTCATCACGCCGCCCGCTGCAGACATACACTCATCTTTAGTCCTAGCCAACTGTCACTCCTGCTAGCATCAATGATATAATCAGAGAAACAGTCAAATTAGGACAAACAAAAAAACAAACCACCAAATATGCTGCGAGCCCAGACTCACCTACCGTGTCCAGAAAAACATCCCGAGATTCCACAAAGACTGACTGTGGTACTACACTCTCACATCATGTCTCTGTGACCTCACAGCAAAGTTCACTCGTGTCCTGGAGTTTCGTGGGTGCCAACAGTCCTTTACTACGTGTGATAATGTGGCTGCATTGGTTTTGAGTGGAGCCGCTAATCTGCACTCTTTATGCTAATTGCTAGGGCTTTTTAAACCACCATGAGTGACAAGTGACAAGCTGAGTAGAGGCAGCGTGTGATTTTCCAACATGGTGGCGGAAATGGGGAAAACAAACAGAGCAACGCAACAGGGAGTTGAGGCAGAGCAAACAGACTAAGACCTCTCTGTTCTGTGCCTGCTCTCAAGGTGGAGCAGAAAGGTTCCCCCTCTCTTCTCCTCGGCCCGACACTACAAGGGTGTTGCAGACGGCCGTCTCTCTCCGCCATGCTGGCCTCTTCCTGTGTGCGTGCTACAAGTGTGCCACTGAAAGGTCTATAGTCTGCAGTGGCCTGACATCAGTGTGAGCTCCGTGACGAATCTGCTCTGTGCAGAGAAGCTCTTCCCCCCTCCCCAGCACACGTTATTGATTTCCTGGCCCTCCTCCTCCTCCGCCGCTGCCGCTGCCCCAGCCCATGACTCAACGCACGCATACCTTCATGGAATGAAATCCTCTTGTCCTCGGCTGACACAAAATGCTCTCTTGACATCTGCACCACCTTAGGAAGGTCGAAGATGGTCACGCTGGATCCGGGGTACGCCAGAGTGCACTGTTTGGCTAATGCACCGCTGCAGCCTGCAAAATGAGAGGGGCAACAGTGAGGTGGAAGTCATGACCCCGAGGGCAACCGCTTTCGACCCCCCGGATCTCCACTCCGGTTGAGCCCATGAAATATGACTGTCTGGAAAGCACAGATGGATCCCTGACACGATAGGTTGCTTTGGACACAACAGCCCTCTAGGGTCACCAAGGGTGTTTGTTACTTGTGCTGAACTGCATTATGGAGCAAAGATTATTCTCAACAGGAAGGAAAATCACAGACATGAGGACATCACAACATCTTGTTGTTCTCTCTTTTCCTTTTATTTTGCCCTGGACTTTTCAAACCAGACATGATTCCCTACAGCACGCAGAGAGCAAACAGGGAGGCCTGGAGAGGGAGACACACATCAAATACTCCTAAAGGGGGCACCACTTCTGTCATCAGTACCCAGAAGCACAAGTGCACAATGGGGCGTGAGGGTGGCCCCTGTGCAGCGGGTAAGGGGGAGGGGGGCTCCCCACCAATCAGCACTGATAACACAGACAGAGGCCACTTTCTCCTCTGCGATCACACACAGCTGGAGAGAAGGTTTTCATCAGAGCAGCCATCATCATCCCTCCCCATCATCAGCTTGACCGTGAGACCATGAGACTCTCCACAGGTCGACACTGACGGACTGACAGGTGTCCCCTGCCCCATATCCGCCCCAATCTACGCCTCGGCTCTGCATCCGTGTCCTCTAACGTGACCGCCTTGGCCAGCCCGAGCACCGTCCCAATCAATAGTGCGCGCACAGACAGAAGTGATTAGAAGCGACAGCGACCTTGTTCTCTTGAATAATAAAAGAGAAACACCGGCTCTGGCTAAGAGGGCGCTGACAGCCCTGCAGGCATGGAGATGGGGCCGGCCAGACCACAATCCCCTCTGAATTGTGGGCTCCGGTGTGTCAGTTTTATCAGCCTCGCAGGATGCAGATCAGACGAGACAAAGGAGAAGTGGCAGTCGTTTGAGCCCGTGCATGTGCCTCAGCTCCTTCTGAGAGAAACAGCCCTTCAGCCCCACACTAAAGCCCCCCCTGAGGGCAGTCTTCATTTCTAACAGTCGAAAAGGAGAGGGATTGTCACTCATATACTCACTCAGCTGTGCCATGGCCTCAGTATGCAAGGAGAAATATTATTCACATTGGTGTTATTCCTCACTCCTCTGATGTGTGGATGGGGAAACACTGGCTCTCTCTCTCTCTCGCCTGTGGTGAGTTGTGCATTTCATAATTCATGGCGGGCTGGCTGTGAGCGAGCATGACCAGTCTGGAGGCTGTCTCAGTGGGGTGGCCAAGCTCCGCAGGACCGCTCTGCCTTCCAGTCAGGTTCAGATCTCAGCACCTGCCACTGCAGCTACAAAGCTCCCCCTTGTGGCCGTCTCGTCACACAGCACCGCTGCCAGAAGTCAAGAGACACACTTCAATCTCTTCTTGAAATAAATATGAGATGACACCAGGGGCCATTCCCCTGCCTCCCCATTTATCCAAACCTTCAGCTGAGCTCCCCTTAGAGAAGGTTACAAATTAAGGTAAGATGTAGATAAAGGTGACCTTTATTGTTATGGTAATGCACAAACGGCACACATGATGGTGACGGCACACAGGCTCCACTGGCGGTGTGTGTTGGTCAGTAGTAAGCGCACTCAAAAACAGATTTGATGTCGCCACTGACACCCGCTGTTAATTTCCCTGATGAAGACTGATGTTCTAACCTTGCAGTAATGAGATATCTGTAGTCGTGATCCTTGCTGCTACCCTGTTAAAAGGCAGGACATGTGCGTGCGTGTATGTGTGTGTGTGTGTGAATGTGTGTGTGTGTGTGTGAGAGAGAGAGAGAGAGAGAGAGAGAGTGTGTGTATGTGTGTGTGAGTATGTGTGTGTATGTGAGAAAGAGAGAGAGAGAGAGAGAGTGTGTGTGTGTGTTTGTGTGTGTGAGTATGTGTGTGTATGTGAGAAAGAGAGAGAGAGAGAGCGAGAGAGCGTGTGTGTGTGTGTGTGTGTGTATGTGAGAAAGAGAGAGAGAAAGAGCGAGAGAGCGTGTGTGTGTGTGTGTATGTGTGTGTGAGAAAGAGAGAGCGAGAGAGCGTGTGTGTATGTGTGTGTGTGTGTATGTGAGAAAGAGAGAGAGAGAGAGAGAGCGAGAGAGCGTGTGTGTGTGTGTGTGTGTGTATGTGAGAAAGAGAGAGAGAGAGAGTGTGTGTGTGTGTATGTGTGTGTGAGTATGTGTGTGTATGAGAGAGCGAGAGAGCGTGTGTGTGTGTGTGTGTGTGTGTATGAGAGAGTGAGCGAGCGAGCGTGTGTGTGTGTGTGTAGTATGTGTGTGTGAACGCTTGACTGCTCCGTGAGGAGTGCTGCACTGCACCACTGCGGGGCCCCTCTTCAGCACAGGCTGGGGAGAGCAGAGAGCACGGGGGACCGGCAGCAGGGGGGACAGATGGCCCCTTGACAACAGAAGAAGCCTTCCCCGGCCCCGGCAACCGCTGCAGCACACCCGGCCCATACCTGTCTGTCTGTCTGCGCAGTAGGACAGTAGGAGTGCTGTTGCAGAGGGCGACTGCTCGTCACACAGACACACGCCCCTGGACTCTACAGGTGGGTAGGAGGGAGACAGGCTGATGGGGCCGTGCCTCTGTGGTCGAACACAGATACCCTGAGAGAGATGGAGGACGTCCTCTGAGCTTCACATTGTGATCCAATGTCTATTGTCACAAGGTGATACAAAATGATGTAATTTAGATGTAAATATCTCCATCCTGGCTGAGGCTTATTTGAGTGTAACCTAATGCTACATTTGTGTGTGCTCCAGCCAAAGAATGACCAAGAAAAAGCTCTGTGCTGCTCTTATTGTAGAGAACCGAAGAGATTCAGCCCTCGCTTTAGTCCCCTGAGAAAAGGCTCAAGTCACCCAGCGTTGAGAGATTAGATTCAGTGTCTACTGCCAGAAATGAGAAGAATTGCGCTCACCTCAGAGAGAGAGGCCACTCCCAGACAGGCCTTTCAATCACATGATATGGCACTGAGACTCTAAGCCCCAGATACCAGGACCATTTCCACTTTAATGGCATTATACAGTGGGCTTTTACCCCCTCCTACCCGAGTCCAAAGGAAAGAAAAGCAATTCTATGAAGAACATGGACTGACTATACCTCCAAGGTCATAGATGATCTTGAAAGATGAGAGATCGAATGCTGTGACCACATCTTTGCCGCATATGTTCCATATCGAGTTCATCAGATGCATGAACTTCACCATCTCTTCATCCGACCTGACAGAAAACAAAGACAAAAATATATGGTTTTGCATTCCCAAACAGAGACAAAACCTCCCACCCGGTCAATTCGAAACAATTGCATAAAAGTTAGCAATAGTTTGACATTTTTTCCTCTTTATTGCATCTTATCTTTATCAATGCATTCTTTTAATCTTATATTTATCAATGTATTCTTTTCCTGTTTGTGGTTTGTGTTTTAAATCCCCCACCCCCACCCCCAGGCCCCCCGGGAGACGACTTTGACCCCCAGGGCCCTGTGCCTCCGGCGGACCAACTCTGCCGCTGTCAGCTCTCTGGGAAAAACAAATGGAGCATGCGGTCTAAACGAATGGGCTCCGGAGCAGCACTGAGGACCATGCCCACTCCCCTCTCCTCTCCTCCCCTCCCCTCTCCACTGCCCCCCTCCACTTCCACTTCCACAGCCCTCTGGCCCCGCTGAGCCTGATCCAATTTCTCTCTACACTCAAGGACCCAAATGTCAAGCTTTTCATATCAGCGACGTCCTGGGGGTAGCCGGCCCACTACAGCCCATCATTAGTCACAGGCTGGCAGTAACCTTGGAGGACACGCGCTTTACAAATACTGCAACACACAGCACTGCATTGCCTTGGAGCTATGAAACATTTTCACAGGAGGACTCAGAGCTTATGTGTTTCTTCCAAAACAACTCAACCTGTTTGGACAGACAGGTGGACTAAATGAACTCATCCTTGTAGCGGAGACAGACTGTCTATATCATTTGGCTACATCATATAAACGTGTTGACAAACAGTGAAAGAATTATGAAAATATCACCCAGTTGTATTTGATATATTTATATATATATATTGTTTCATAATTCTGTGGTCAACTCTGACTTTAACATGACCTTTTAAAGCTCTTACCACCAGTGAGAAAAAAAACCCGTCTTTCCTTCAGATTTATCCATTTTAGTCAGCTAAAAATATCTTGAAACGGTATCTGCACAGCCACAGAGGACGGACGAGGCAATCTGAATGTGGACGTGATGTCTCTGATCTGATGCTATCTTCCAGCGGAGCCGCAGGAAGAGTGCAGGACACTAAGAGCAGGGTGACCTTGATGGCCTTGTGCAAAGTGCCAATCCCATCCGCTGAGAAAAGACACCTACTCTTCAGTCCTCTGGTCAATCACACCAATCAGAAACACATTACACCCTGATGGCCTCCTCTCCCAGGCCTTACATCCCTGTCTTCTTCTTCTTGCGTACCTGCTGTTTACCTGCAGTCGCTTTCCAGAAATAGGATTTGTTTTTGGGGGGGTGGGGGGGGGGGGGGGAGGCTGGGAGGAGGAGTGGGTGTGGTGAGCATCTGTGTGATAGTGAGAGCAGCTTGTGGATCAGCAGGCGCGGGTGAAAAAGCGCTTGGGGATAGCAAGCCTGCGCTCTTCCCTCATCTCAGAGCTGTCTGGTGGTGGGAAAGGCATTCTGGGTCGATGGGACGGCTTCATATGTACTGAGGGAGAGGAGGCGCTGTCACAAGAATGTTAATGATGTCTCCTCCTCAGGCAGAGAACTAAAGGATTCCTCTGGTGCTGGAAAAGACTGCCCCGCACTCACCTGTACAGCGCCTCAAAAAGGTCTTTAGAGCTGACACCAAACGCCTTCTCGATGGAGAAGACTGCCCTGCACTCACCTGTACAGTGCCTCAAAAAGGTCTTTAGAGCTGACACCAAACGCCTTCTCGATGGAGAAGACTGCCCTGCACTCACCTGTACAGTGCCTCAAAAAGATCTTTAGAGCTGACACCAAACGCCTTCTCGTACTGGTTCCGTCCTTCCCTGTCAAATTAGGGTGAAAAGGTACACTGGTTACTAGATGTCTTATATATCTAGCTGGCACATTTCTAGACAACTGGATTCCTCAGGGAGATTCAGTGAGATTCTTCTCTTAGAGAGCAGAACGCACCTGACTGCATCAGTGAGGTAGTGCCAGCAGAGGTAGATGGTCTTGGAGTTGTACTGTATGGAGTGGTAGAGAGACTGGGGGCCGCTCCGCGTCAGGTATCTACTGGACAGACCAGTGTTGCTGTACACAACTACACAAACAAGGCACAAACAAGGCACATATATCTAGATCTGGTAGGATATCTGGTGCTCATGTGCAATCACAGAGCCAGTGTCAGAATACAGCAACATTGCCTTCACAGGACTTACCATCAACTACCTCATTTGACCTCATTGAGGAACATTTAAAGACTATATACAAATATATGAAAGATGGAGCTACATCTATCACATTTATTTAAACTATTATCTAAACACACCTTTTATAAAAAGGTTTTCCTTTTGTAAATCATATTTAAGGGCTATTTTAAAACACCACATCTAACAGCATTTAATTACCTTGGTCATTGCATTGCTGGACAACGAGCAGCTCCAGGCCAGCACAAGCCGAGAGCAGCCGCTGTGTTCCGTCCTCACTGGTGTCCAGAGCCTGTGCTACCTCCGCAGCTGAGAGGGGGCGCTCTGATGCCTCCAAGTGGTCAAACACTCCCAGCTCACACGCAGCAAACAGGGTCTGTGCACACAGAGGCACACACGACAGCGCTCATATACCTCACACTTTTCGAAAAAAATCTTACTGCCACTGCAAGTTTTTCAAGTAATTCAAATACATGTGCAGCTACATGATCTACTGTGTGAAACATCAGGTCCCAATGTGCAGGCTTACTGGACCACTGCAGACGTCATGAGAGTAATTCTACTTAACAGCAGTCACATGACAAAAGCCATACGAGGGAAAGATGCTGAATGTTAATACCAACATTATGAGCGGTCACATCATTCGAAGGGGAAGAGGCATATTACCTTGGATATCAAGAAGCCCTCCATGTACCCCAGGATCTTTCTGGGATACTTCTCATCCTCTGGTGCACTCATGTTTCTGCTGCTCTTCACCCAGGCACACTCAAGGGGTTTCTGTGTGTGTGTGTGTGTGTGTGTGTGTGACTGTGGACCCGTCTCAGAGAGTGGCCTTTTAATGAGGAGTCAGCAGCTGTGACCCTAATCAGATTAGTCAGATTACATGGAGGAGGCTGGACGGCTGGACAAGGGGAGTTCCACTCAGGTCTCAGGATTGAGTTGGCACTCATGGGGGTTACGATGGGGTTACACTCAAGCCCTACAATAAAGGGAGAGTGTTTATATGTAGTACAGATTTATGGTCACGGCGTAACAGGACATTGGTGGTTACTCGTTAAATGTAAGCATGAAGAAAATGACAACAGGATGAAACTAGTCGTTCTGACAACAGAGGTGTTTATTGGTTATACAAACCAATGAACATAGAAGACTAGTTACCCCAGTGAAATGTAATCTAAACAGCAGGCAAAGAAAAGACCACATCACTCTTTCTCCACACCATCATTATAATGACCAAAAGTCCCTCCCAAAACGGGTGCTTAGGACCAAAACCTTTATGCAGTTGTCATGCAGTCAGACATGTATTACAAATGTTGTCAAAATGATGGGGACAACCATGTGGGGATTTGGTCTAAATGAGGATGGTAGTGATGAGTGTGTTCGGGCTCTGACGGCTCTTGAAGGCGGAGACTGCAGCAGGGGTGCAGATCCAGATGGAAAACAGCCCAACTACTGCGTGGGGGTTTGGACGAGCTTTAGGTGGGTTTCAGAGACCAACTACTGCGTTGGGGTTTTGACCAGCTTTAGGTGGGTTTCAGAGCCCACGACTGCGTTAGGGTTTGGACCAGCTTTAGGTGGGTTTCAGAGCCGAACTACTGCGTGGGGGTTTGGACCAGCTTTAGGTGGGTTTCAGAGCCCAACTACTGTGTGGGGGTTTGGACCAGCTTTAGGTGGGTTTCAGAGGGAAAAGCAGTCTTGTCACAGAGCCACGATTACACACTGAAATGCCAAAGCCCCATCTGGCTAGAGATTAGGTAGTGTGAGAGTGATGTATAAAAGTCCACCGGTGTCAGGGGAAGTTACTTTAAACATCATGAAGGCTGAGAAATCTAGAAGCCAGAATGATAGAAATGCCTGTATGTGTAGTGTTTGAAAAAAAAAACAAGACTGAAACAAGAAATGGTCATTTGAAGGATTTATTTGGGGATTATTAAAAGGGACAAACCAATGGTGATTAAAATACTGGCTGTTCTCAAGGACCAGCTAGCACATGCAACAGTATTGGAAGGTAAGGTGCTGACCAGTTCTGACTTCCTTTTTTTTCACGGACTTCAACTAAAACCCTGTGCTCTATTTGTATTGGTTAAGACACCGCTTAACTGTCAACATAGTCACAGTAAATCTCCCCTTCAATGCATCTATTGCATTCACATACACAGGCCTGTGTTGAATGGAAACCTCTGAAGTCATCATGGAGGCACAGCAATGCAGTTCAGTTGGACGATGAAAACCTACCTAGTTTAAGTCTATAAAAACAAAATAAAAATAAATAAAACTACTACGGAATGGGCTTGAAACATTTGACCCATTACCTGCAGAAACGTAACACTCGCTACACCAAATGAAGCCTCATTTTTTTTTGTTCCTGTGTATCGTCATCATCTAAAACGTTGTTCTTTTCGTCATCTTTGGCATTGACATTTCAGCAATAATCTGGACCAGGGTTGTTGCGTCACTTTATATCTACTTTATAGGCCACCCAAAACAAGATTTCCCCTCGTACTGTTCATTTACGTCCAAAGAGCACTACTAATCTGTCCTTAGGGAAAGTGATTCAACTCCATCTCAAACGTAGATGAATGGCAAAAATGGCTTAAGCACTTACTTGAAGGCTACAGGCAAATTAGTTTTTCTGTAACAAAATTGCACAGCTGAAATGAACCCAAACTGGATGTCTCTTCTAAAGTCCTCAACATGAACTTATAAACTTAAAGGGCCATAATGCATCCCACTTAGCACAGGTACTACAGATTTGATCTTTCATCACTTTGATGGGAGACACTTGAAGTGAAGTGATTTTCAGTATTTTGTTTCAACTATGATGACATCCAGAAACTCCGGCCCGGCGCTTGGGAAAGAGCGGGACCTCTCCTGATAAGCAGCTAAATTCTCTGCCTTCAAAGCAGAATAGTTTCTAACATAGTAGTGCACACGCAGTGGTAACTTACCAAATATGCCACCATTTCTAATACAATCAAAAGTCAAGTTTTTGTATTTTACGCATTATCTAGGTTCTTCCAACCAAGCCATCCTAACTTTCTGCTGCTCTGAAATGGTATCTGTGTCAGTTGTCTTCCTCAGTGGCGTCTCGAGTGGGTCCTGTCCGTGCTGCGGCTGTGATGTCTGTGGTCCCGCCTCTCACGGCTGGAGGAGGAGCTTCTGCTGAGGCTGCGCCCCCGGCTATGGTGTCTCCTGCTCCTGCTACCGGAGTAGCTGTGGCCCCTGCTTCTACTCCTGCTGCTCCGTCCACTGCTGCTCCTGCTCCTCCTGCGGCCCCTGTGGCCCCGACTCCTGCTCTTGCTGCGCCGGTGACGGCTCTCACTTCTACTCCTGCTGCTGCGCCTCCTCCGGCTCCCACCACTCCTACCAGCGGGGCTCCGTCTTTTGCTGGGGCTCTTCTGGCCCTTGCTCCGCTCTGGGCTGTGCCTCCTCCTGCTCCTGCTCCTGCTGCGTCTCCTGCTGCCATCTCCCCCTCTCCCTCCGCTGCGTGCCGGACAGGGCTCCTGGTCGTGCTTCAGCCTCTGAGCCAAGGCAGGATCCCCTCGCTCCCCTTTACTCTGCCGGCTCGCTCTTTCACTCGGCTGCCTCCCTGCCCCTGCCCCCGCACCCCTCGCCCCGTGGCCAACCCCATTCACCTTGGCCCTGGCCTGATAAGTCTGGCAGTCCAGCTGGACCCCCAGGTCAGGGTCTCCCACGATGAGCTCCAACCCCAGGCTCCTGTTCTCCTCCGCTCCCCCCTCCTCCTGCCGCCTGCCCGAGGCCGTGCTCTTCTTCAGCAGGTTCCCCAGGAGCCGGTCCCGGATCTCCCTCTCCTTGCGCTGCAGCTCCAGGGCGCGGGTCTTCTCTCCCTCCACGCGCCGGAGCTCGGCCTCCTGCTGCCGCCGCCGCTCCTCCAGCTGCTGGAGCTGGGCCAACTCGGCCTTCTGCTGGAGCGCCTGCTCCTCCTGCAAGCGGGCCTGCTCCTCCCGCTCCTTCTCCAGCTGCTGGTGTCTCAGGGCCTGAGGGACACACACACACACACACACACACACACACACACACACAGGTCAGCCTCACCCAGCACCAGAGAGACCTGAGTCCAGTTATTGGATTGGCCTCCACCAAACAGCTGGTGATATGTGATTTGAAAGATTTGCATCTAGCTACGTAAGCTCTTTTCTTCTCTACAAAATCACAAAAATACCCCACTGTAATACCCCAACCCCCCCCCCCCCCCCCCCCCCCCCAAAATAAAATGTTCTACTGTGCAGCTTTCTGCTGAAGCAGCACCTGTGCCTCTAAGCTCTGCTGCTGCCTACGCCTCTAAGCTGTGACTCTCCGCTGTTGTGGTGTGAGTGCAGTGTGTTCAGACATCCTACATGTTCAGGCGGGTCGGTGCTGGTGGTCTGCGGCGGGTGTGTGGGGCCCATAGGCACACGTGCTCTGACCTTGACCCGACTCAGCAGCTCGGCGATCAGGCGGATGGACTCCAGGTTGCGCTGGGCCAGCAGCAGCTTGCGCTCCTCCGTCACGATCTTCAGCTGCAGCTTCCTCTGCTCCTCCTCCTGCTGCTTCTTCGCCTTCTTCTGGGTGCGCTTCTCCTCCCGCTCCCGCAGCTTCTGCTCCCGCTTGCGCAGCTTCTCCTCCTTCTTCCGCTCCTTCTCCTCCTCCTCCTGCTCACGCTGTTTCCTGCAAAGAGAAGGAGTCCATGTTTGGTCCAGAAGCTTCCTTTTAAAGAAGAACACCACCAGAGAGCGGAGGGGCTTCCTCACCTCTCGTCCTCCTTGCGTCTCTCCTCATCCTCTTTCTCCTTGCGTTTCTGCTCCTCTCGCTGCCTCTCCAGCTCCAGAAGCTTCTGCCGGTCCTGAAGTCTCCTCTTCAGCGCTGAATCACTCAGGTGCTTGCTTGTGTCAAAGGCCACCTAGGCAAGAAAGGAAAGAATCAAATCTGTCAAAGGTGACCTGAACAGCAGCTGTTTTTCATGAGTATAAATCTAGTCTCGCTAGGCCACTCATAACAGTCACACTATGGACAACCGTTCACAGCCAAGAGACAACTCGTGGAAATTGTGATCTAGAAGTGTACCAAGAACCCTTAGTTCCACCATGGCTGTCTCCAGATGTATATTTGAATGGTAATACACATCTAACTACAAGACTAAATGTAAACTTTAATAAAAAAAGTCCTCCGTTTATGCCATGCATTTAGTTCAGGTTTTTGATTCTTGACCCACTTACTTCTAATTTCTTATTTTAGTCAAACGGGGTGCAGCCATCAAAGCAGGTTTTACATTGATCCTGTTCTGCTTCTTATACATACATACATGCTCCTACATTTTGTGGGTATTGGGAGAGTACCTGCTCCGAATCCTGACCAGCCACATGTTCACCTTTCCTTATCAAACAGGCCCTAGAGTTTGAGCCAGGCTTGATGAGGTAGCACAGCGTTGGTATTCATTTGATTAAAAGCCCCCAGCACTGGCAGCATTATGCAACCCCTCTCAATGAATTGAGTCCATCTCATTAGTGAAACCACACAGAGACAATCCGCTTGCTCCTCAGCCTTCTCTCAAATGACACGCTTCAGGAACTACAAAAGTGATTACAAATAAGTCTGCTCAATGTCAAGTGCACGGACTCCACAAACTCCCCTTGGTCAAGATAAAGAGATATATGCTGATGTCATGGCAGGGTTTTCTAAATGTCAAGCTGAAACGATGGTGTCTTTAAATGGTCATTATTAACACCACCAACACCTTCTCATCACTCATAACTAAAAAAAAAAACTGCTAAAGGCTTTTTGCAGAGGCTTCCTAATGACTAAACAGGCCCACACCCCCCCCCCCCCCCCCCCCAAAAAAGCAAAAATGCTTCATCAGTATTAACACGTGGCTGACCTTGAGATTGCAAGCTACAGCTTTTCCATCTTCTCCTTTGTACATCAACTTCATGCCTCTCAGTGTGTCCATGGCCTTCACAAAACCTTGATACTCCTGGAACTGGACATAGGCGTCGAAATTCAGGTGTCCCCCAAAAGTGAACGTGTTGAAGTTTTTGTCAGCCATCTCTTCCCTGTAAGGATCCAGCATGGGGATGTCAACATTACGGATCTTGCCAAAGCCCTCAAACACAGCCTTGAGCACAGATTCAGAGGGCTTGTCCGGCGACTCATCCTTCTGGGCAAACCACTTGCACGGCAGCCCTTCCAGGTGGATGGTGTCTGGACGTTCTCCCGGCACAGTCTCGTTCATGTCCTTGGCATCCCTGAAGAAGGAGTCCCAGTCATGGCGGGTGGGGAAGTCAACCTTGTTTTCCTGGGCACGCACTTTCAGTATGTCTGTGAAACCACTTAACTTAATGCTCTTGCCATCCAGTTTGGAGAGGAGAGATTTGACAACAGCCCTGTTTTCCACCTCTCCCTCAAAGCGAATGAAGTCCATGGTGCTCTTGGAGATTCGCAGGGAGGAAAACTGATCAGGATGCCCCATGGCTTTCAGTCGTTCCATCACCTCCCAGTTGGAGATAGATTTGCCAGGTAGCTTAAGTTGAGGGAGGCCAACGTTGATTGTCATCTTGGCAATGGGCTTCAAGTATAGGTTGTGTGCAGGGGACAATTTATCAGCTTCTGTGGTATCATGGACAATGGTGGTCATCTTGGTCACCTACAAAAGATAACAGCAACATTATTGTTTCAACAGCAGCAGGAAGACTTCAACACCGAGATGGCTATGGGTTTGGTGCAGTCTAAAGAAGTACATTTTAGACGCAACATGTAAGGTTGGTAGATATAGTTATCCAAAGATAGCAAACGAAATAGCGTAACTTTGCCTATAGTTTCGTACCATCACACATTGTAGTTGATAAAAATATATGTTTAACTGTATCATACATGTTTCAAGTCTAACGTTACCACAACACATCATGAAGTGTAACCCTTCAGATCATCAATCTGAGTTTATATGTAAAGTTAATCTGATTAGATAACGTTAGTTAACTCTACTTTCCTAGTTCCAAATTAATGTAAAATGTCAACATTAACTCAAGACACCGTAACTTTTGTGCTATTGTTGCACTGCAACGCTAGAGCTCATCTAACGGTCTACAATTAGTTAATGTTAGCTGGCCAGCTTTTTCATAAAAGAACAATCTTGCTACACACCGTTAGCTGTATTAATAGCCATAACTAATGAGGAATTCAGTATGGAGGAAGTATTCCGTCCATTAATTGGCAGAGCAAATACACATTACAACGGCAACCTCAGACGATAACCAGCTAAGTAGCTAGTGTACACTAGCGTATCCCCTGATTTACCAGTAAGCTTCCTTGCTAGCCAATCGCCAGCAAGCCGGTGGGGTCCTAGTGAAAAGCAGTTATCAGTTAGATACCAACCTTTGCTTGACAACTATCAAAGCTGAATTTCAGTGTGCATGACTAAGACAAAAGAAGATGCTGACCAAGAGCTCTGCATAGCTAATATGGCATAGCTACAAAAGCTACGTTTGCTGGGAGAAAACAGGCCAGTAGCAACATTTCCGGGTTGGGCTAAATGAACTCCTTCACACAGGAACTACTTGTAAGTAAAGTATTTTTGTTTTCTTTACCGCCCTCGTGTGGAGTTTTGAAGTGTTTCATCGGCATGATGAAGTGTTTTTTTTTTTTTTTTAATAATACTCTGGATTATTTATTTATTTGGAAATACTCTCAGAACTCTAATAACAACAACAATATTTAAAAAAATCATGACGATCATCATGATGATGGTGGTGATGGTGATGGCGATGATGATGATTAGTCTAAGAACTGTAATAATGAAAATCTATCAATAAATGATGCAATTCCAAAGTCATGGTAAAAGTTGTTCATTAAAAACTATATTGCATTTTGTTTGTGCTTCTGTCTGTCAAGCCATTATTTGTGTTTGGTCACATCCTTCCTAGTGTGAAAAATGTAAACAAACGCTTGAAAATGATTCAACTAACAATTACACTATGAAATGGTGTCTTTTCCTCATGACTTTTCATTATTGTATTTTGTCAACAAACATAGCTTGCCGCTTACCACCTCCTTTAAGAAATGTGGGCAGAGGCAGAAAGGGCGTGCGTCTCCGGAATTGTATTTGTGCTGGACAAGCGTCTTTGGCAGTGAAGATGTTAGGGAACTGTTCCAGAAGCTCTCATAGCTGGCGTCACTGGCTCTCTTCCAGACCCTTGTGGCTCCGCTGGTACAGCTCCTTAATGGCCTATCTGACCTCAGCTGTTAACTGTGGTCTCGGGTGTTGGTCCCTGGAAGCCGTGCGGCTGCAGCTGGCTGTGGAGGCGACTGCTTGAGTGTGAAGATTCTTTCCCTGGACTCAGTGGTAGTGACGTGAAGGTTCTCTGAACGCCGGACCTTGGGCAGCTCTTCACTGATGGCATCCTCGTTGGCCGTGACAGCGTGCTGGCTTCCTGGAAGTGGCTGCCGTGGATGCGGTGGTTCTCTTCCCCTGCAGGCACGCTGTCAGGGCCCGTTCCCATCATCTGGGTTACGTCCACCGCAGGCCCTACCTGTCTGATACGGCCTCAATCAGAGAGCCAGTTGAGCTTAGGTGGATATGCACACCCAACTACTCTTGCTGCAAACCCCGGACGAAAGCCTGTAGCGTAAGCTCCTCTTGCTGGTGGTCACTGAAGGTTGGAGTAGCCCCAGTGAGCATAAAGGCTCCTTTAATGGTGGGAGCACCTTCCCTTCCAATGCGAGCACCACCCCTGTTTCTTCCACTGACCAGCTGCACCTGGACGCGTCTCCAGCAGCCCCTCTCCATCACATTGGCTACTTTGGCGTCTCTGCTGTGGTGGCGCTGCGGTCAGGGTGGGGGTTGGCTTCAGACAGGAGCTTCCTCTGGCTGATGTGGGCATGCTACTAGTGTCTCCAGTCCTTGGTGCAGCATGTTCAGGCTATTGAGCAGGTGCTTTGGATCAACGCTTTTAAATCGTGGCCCCAGCTTCAGGTCTTCCAGCTGTTCTCCTGTCTTCTTAAGCGTCGCCATCTCAGCATCCCTCTGACTGAAAATCACACTTTGCTGCATTTTAAAGTTTAACATGGTTTTAAACTTGCATGTTGCAGAATAAGTCACATGGCTTCTTAATAGAGATGGACTAAAAGATCATTTTTTGGGGACACAGTTCTTTGATTCAGTGCACCTAAAATATTCCTTTAATAACTTCTTAGTAATAAGTTCAGTGGCACTTCGTGTTTGCATAAAATAGGTCTGGGCTCATTAAAACATATTCTGTCTGGGTGTAAAACTAGCCGGACCAAGGATTGCTACACATGGAGACATAATCAGGTTTTAAAATAATTTGCATGTAGGGGAATAAACAAGTTGAAGTTAACTTAACTAACAGTTAAAGACAGGGACAGTAGAATTCCTTTTGAGCGAGAGGGGCAGAAAGTGGATACAAATAGTACTGGCAAATGGAGCTAAGCATGGAATTGGAGATTGCTGCCTGATGTCGGAAGACAACTTCCAAGTTCCACAGTCAATTGCTGTGACTGCTATGAGACCAGATTTGGTGTTGTAATCTGAGTGTGAGCGCATTGTTTACTTTATTGAGTTAACGATTCCCTTTGAGATGCAATTGACAAAGCCTTTGAAGGGAAGAAGCTAAAGTATTCAGAACTGGTAGCCGAAGCGAGTGAACGAGGTTGGCAATCACAGACGAGACCAGTGGAGATGTTATAGGCTTTATAGCTAAATCAACCACAACACGTCTGTTGCGTTTTAGTTTTTGAGGTTGGTCACTCAAAGGAGCTTAAAGGAGCTTAAAGGAGTTGTCTGAGACTGCTGAAATAGTGAGCCAGTAGTTGTGGCTGACGCTCACAGACTACTTGGGGTTGTTAATGAACCTGAACTAACACTGAGATATGTGAGGTGTATCTTGAGATGTATCTGTTGTTGTCTCTGGTGGTGTCATGATTATGCGTTGCTTGCAGTAGAAAGTTTAGAAAAGTTCAACTTTTGAAGCGGCAATGCAGGCGCCAGCCAATCAAATTGCATTTAAGCAAATATTCCAGAACAGGCGCCAGCCAATCAAATCACGTTTATCCAAAGAGTGCTAGACTGAAGAAAGGGCGGACCAAACTTTTTGCTTATGTTTTAATTACAGAGAAATAGACACTATAGAATCTAAAAAAAACTGTTCTTGGAAAAAAAAATATGTCTGAGGTGATTTGCGAGGCATCTGCGCGTTAAAAAGTTTACGTGTGTATGGGCCATCACCAACTCCGTCACTCCTCTAGTGTGTCTCCACCAGAGTTTTCAGTTTTCAAATTTTCGTTTTTATTTTGTTTTTGGTCTTTCAGTTTGGTTTTTGATTTCAGTTTAGTTCTAGTTAGTTTCATAAGTGCATAAGTAGTTTATTTTCATTTTTATTTTGAGGAATTTACTACTAGTACATGAAGCTGGAAAAGGTAGGATTAAAGGATAAGGGGTATTTTATATAGTTTTCAATGTTATATCCATTTTTAAAAGAACACTATACAAGAACATGACATTTACCTATGTAAGCATGTAAGCCTATGCACTTCTTTACCTATGTAAGCCTGTAGGCTATGCACTTCTTTACCCATGTAATCCTATGCACTTCTTTACCTATGTAAGCCTGTAGGCTATGTACTTCTTTACCTATGTAATCCTATGCACTTCTTTACCTATGTAAGCCTGTAGGCTATGCACTTCTTTACCCATGTAATCCTATGCACTTCTTTACCTATGTAAGCCTGTAGGCTATGTACTTCTTTACCTATGTAATCCTATGCACTTCTTTACCTATGTAAGCCTGTAGGCTATGCACTTCTTTACCCATGTAATCCTATGCACTTCTTTACCTATGTAAGCCTATGCCGTCTTGTAGGACTACTTTGACTGTGTTCATTAATGCTGTGTTAATTAATGCTATACAGGCCTGTTGTGTTACATAGGCTAGACAACGTGGATAATCGTAACGGTATGCTTGGTTCTGCTTTTCACAAGACACCCCGAATGCAAATGGTGCATTCTTTTTTCACTATGTGGAGCCTGCATTATCAAGTGCCATTGTGAATATTGGCTGTCAAGTGCCATTGTGAATATTGGCTCACTTAGGCTGCAACATTAAACTAGAAAATGCATTTCCTGAAGGAAATATCAGTGCATGAAATGCAAAAGTTAAGAAAGGAAGACGAAAGGAAAGAAGAGTAAAAGAAGGAAAGAAGAGAGGAAGAAGGAAATAAGAGTGAAAGAAGGAAAGAAGAAAGGAAAGAAGAGTGAAGAAAGGAAAGAAGAGTGGAAGAAGGAAAGAAGAAAAGAAAGAAGAGTGGAAGAAGGAAAGAAGAAAGGAAAGAAGAGTGAAAGAAGGAAAGAAGAGTGGAAGAAGGAAAGAAGAGTGGAAGAAAGAAAGAAGAAAGGAACGAAGAGTGAACAAGAGTGGCTCTGGATAAAGAGAAAAAGAGAGTGAAGAGGGAAAATATTGAAAGAAGGAGAGAAAAATGGAGTGAAGCAGAGAGATGGAGTGTGAGAGAAAGTAGACTGAGAGAGATAAAGAGAAAGATGGAGAGAGAAAAAAGTAGAGTATGGAAGGTGTCTCTTAATATTCCTAGTTATACAGTTGAATGGAGAGGGACAGAGAGAAGAGGAGCCTTGGAGCCTTGGCGCAGGTGTCAGTGAAGCACAGGTGCAAGCCAGTTTAATGACCCTAGTATGATGTCATAATGGCCCAATGTAAGTCAATGGGAAAATTTGTATTAGTTTTTCTTTAATATCTTAAAAAGTATAAAGTTGAAATGAAAAATACATAGCATAAGTGTCGTTTACAAGACCTTTGAACGAAGTTTCAAGTCGGTAAGAAGAAGAAGAAGAAGAAGAAGAAGAAGAAGAAGAAGAAGAAGAAGCCTAGGAATAACAATACAGGGCATTTCATGCACTGTAATTACGGGATCCCAAAATTAGCAGGCTTACTGTGGTTAAACTTTATGTAGCCTAATATTTTGAATACTTAATTACCAGATTGTAACCAGCATGACACAATGACAGTTATATTCTTTATTTAGGCCTATGTAAAAGAAAATCTTACTTTTTTGGTGGATGCCATGTTTGTAAATAGCTAACTTTGTGATATCATTAAGCAGCAATCACGTTCAACTTAGTGCACTCCAAAACGTCCGGTTTAAGTAGTGCAGTTCTGAAATGCAGCTATAGCTAGCCAAATGCTAACTGACAGAGTAATTGCTCCATAGGAATGACCTTTTACAAGTAAAGCTGAACAATAGTTTTTTATTGTTGTTGTATTTGGTAGCGTAATATAGGCTAACACGTTGAGAGTTGGCTAGTCACCAGAGTGAGAGTAGGCTGGCTAACATTTAGGTAACTGCACTGACTGATATTTTACTCCAACTGTATCTTCTACTTTTTATTCATGCTTTCTCTCTCTCAAATGCTCATAGAACCGGGCAGGTGGGGGGCCAACTTTGAATGGCGTGTTTACAAACAGCAACCGACAAATCCTACTATACTCTGCCTTTAAGTTTGTAGAGTTTTTGTGATATCTGCACAAACAAACATTGCAATGTATTCATGCAATTCTCTTCTGTTCAAATTCTCTTTCTCCAAATG
This sequence comes from Clupea harengus, assembly GCF_900700415.2. Classification (NCBI taxonomy): domain Eukaryota; kingdom Metazoa; phylum Chordata; class Actinopteri; order Clupeiformes; family Clupeidae; genus Clupea; species Clupea harengus. Next base: position 31,059,673 of record NC_045153.1, read on the forward strand.
TTCCCAAAGTGTTGAAAAATCCTGATTCGTTTATAAAAAGCTGTTCAGAACTCCAAGATGAAATAAGCCTTAACATACAAAATGAGTTAATTGATTCAACTTCATAAATAATGACATTAAGCTGGGGGAGAAACACTTAACTACAAATATAAATGTTGTAACAGACTATCATATCAGCGGCCATCCTGATCTTGTAATTCCTTTCAGCTAACAGGTGCAGAACGGACATCTATTTGATACTTACATCCATTAAATAATGAATAAACACCACAATGTGCCAGTCTGTTGTAACCTAAGTAAAATTAAATTAATTAGTATTAATAATTCATTCACTGAACAGATGAACAGCTGAATGAACATCTTTTCATCTTCTCAGTAACAGCATCAGGAGATATGTCAGTCGGCCTTAGTTACTACATTGCCATTACATATTGTTCAGTACAAAACTTCTTTGTTTTAATTAAATCAATTGATTACCTATACGTGTCTTGATTCCATTGTAATCATATTTAGTTCCTCTTCCCAATATCTTACAAGCCTAAAACTCAGACACACACACACAACTTCGAGGTCATGCATGGCAAAGTGATAACTTAACAAGTTGATTTCAACATGCTGGCATGGTAGTTTCACATGATATATTTATTTAGTAAAATAAAGGGAATAGATATGAGGTCAGACAAAATGGCTTCATTTATCTCACATATCTGGCATAGTCTCCATTTTCCATAGACAACACTAACATAGACATATGTTCTAAAACTGGCCATGTAAAAGCACCACACATAAATGATTATCACAAAGCTATATTGCTTGATTCCTTAAAATCCTTAAAAAGGACTTTTGACTTTTACAGACAACAAGTAGCAGCTTGAAACAGCTTGAATGAGGTTTCATCAAACTGGGCTTGTGTCTGTCCACAGTACAACACTGTAACTGCAGACCATGTTTCAAACTGAAGAAACAATGTTGCGGAATGTCTGAATTCAATGAAACAATCTGAATCAACCTGGTGTAAAAGGTGAATGTCTAAGATTGATTCCATACATATTACAATACATATAAGGTACAGGGAAATTCAAGCTAAAGGCAAGGGATTCCAAACAAACAGCCTTCAATGCACTCCATTTTATGGATAGTGTATATATATATTCAGAAAGGTAAATGTCCACAATAAATGAAAACTGTCTTTACAGTTGTACAAATCCATACCAAAAACAAAGTGCAAACGCCAGAGTGGCTAACTGCATAGTGAGACTGAACCTACTTCTCTATGTAAGTGGTTATCACATGGGTTGAATGTCTTCATAACATTATTATTAAATACTTGGCTCAAGTCACAAGTTTATATAAAAGTGGCAAGTGCAGCCTACTACCGTTCAACTGTTCCTTAAAAAATATTTACTAGATTTACTGCGCTTGGATAAATTAGTTCACAAATATTCAACAGACAAGTGCATTAGCAGACCAAAGGATTCATTTAGGAACAATGCATCATTGTGTGACATACTGGGTTAAAGTTAGTGGGATTTTCACAATTCTAATCCATCGGGTGATCAAGAATTAAGCACATGCCATCAACTTCATGTTAAGGCATTCTAACAGCCATAGCCTGTGGTGTGTAAGTTCATCCAAAGAGGTTTGACACCGGTCTGGATTTGGCTGGACTCTTCAGGGAGCCTTCTCCTTCATCCGTTTCTCTGAACGATGTGCTGTGGACAATCTGGGTCTTGAATCTGCTTCTGTTCAGCTTGATCCGTCCGATGGAGGCTTTTCTGTATAGAGATCTGGGCTTCCCTGCAGCACCACTCTCACCCTGTGCATCATCAGGGTGATTAAGCAGCCTGAGTGGGTTCAGGTTGGAAGGCAGAACTTTGTGCAGTCTCCATCGCCCAGTTCCACTATCTGCATTCTCTATGTCTGAGTCCGTGCAGGGCCCAACGATGTCTTTGATGTCCCCTGCCACATTACTGCTGAGGTACTGAGAGGCTTTTTTACCGCTGTAGTCCCTCATCTCCACATCCGCATCAAAGGCACCCACAAGCAACTTCATCACTTCAACTTGACTGTGCATGGCCGCAAGATGCAAAGGGGTGTACCCTGCACTGGAGCGGGCATTAATATTGACTGGAATGTCATGCTCTTTTGCAAAACTGACCAGCTTGGCCATAAGTTCTTGTTTGCCTTGCTTTGCTGCCCAGTGCAGACAAGTGAATCCGGTTACAAAGTCCCTCTTTGTAACCAGACTTGGATCACACACCAGGAGCCGCTGAAGACTCTCCCACTGTCCATCAGATGCGCACATCATCCACTCGTGTTCCAGGGGGTCCAACATCACTGTTGTGCAGTCCTCATCGGTTGAGGAAAGCAAAGAAACTGTGTCTCCCTCGCTTCTTACCGAGTCCCTATTTCTTACCGCAAGGTTACTTTGTGAGTTTCTGTGAACAAGGGTGCGCCGGACTTGGGGTGAGCTGCTCATCATTAGTTCAATAAAGTTCTTTCTGCTGCTTTTTGGGGTGTTGCTATCGCCACTATTTGCCAAATCAAACACCCCTTCGTTCATCCCGTCTTCCGAAAACGCTAGCAAACTTCTTTGAGAGCCTCTTGAGGTCCGACGACGACATACGGGAATTGTCGGTCCTCTGACAACAGGCTCAGCATCGATTTCGTTAGCGGACATGTCAAGGTTGACAGATGACTGAAGGGAGGGAGCTGTCTCCTCAGTTAATCCATCTGCAACTTCAGTGGCGGATAATTCAGATGAAGGTATAGGGCTATCATTTAGAGTCATATCTAAATTTGACATTTCAGAAGTGTTGGACTCGTTATGTGTAATTAAACTTTTACCTTCGCTCAAAGCGATGTGTGAAACACTGTCGTCCGCTGTTTTTTCATAAGCTGCTCCGGACACTTTATCCCTTGCTGTGACGGATTTAACATCAGATACTTTTTGCTCTGCAACATCATTAGCAGCCGAGCTCAAACGACCCCCGTTTTCCATAGAAGACCGGTCTAAAGCCATATTCAAATTCGACGTTCTGTTTTGTAAACAATTTTCAGAGAGTTCTTCCAATTTCGAGGGCTCATTACCGTTGTCCAGATCATGCAGGCCTATAGCACCATTGATAGCACTGCTTTCATTCCGCTCGGATGGACAAATCGCATCAGCAGGGAGACCATTTCCATTGCATTCTCCATCATCCCTCTCGACTGTTCGCGTTACCCCCTCTCTGTATTTTTTCTTCAAGCAGACGAATTTTTCTCCATTTTCCTGTTTAACAAAAGCCACATTATCCACAAAACATTTTAATGTCTCCTTGAATGTCGTTTTCGTCGTAGGATCAAGCGAAACGGTAACTTTGAAGTGGTCAATCAGTTCTCTATTTTTTACTCGCCCTCCTTTTTCAATTAGGAAACGCAAAACAGACTCTTGAGTGCATTCAGACGCCATGGTTAAACAGATAAAACGATAGCCTATGCAGAGTTCTTTTCACATATTGCATACCGCCAGTTATTTCCGGATACTACTTTTCGTTGATGCAAATGACAGCATTCCACCTTCTACGGTCAGAAGTAGGTTATCCATTCATGAGAGCATGCAAGGCAAATGCGTCAGATAGGGGTCGCCTCAGTAACAAAGTCCATCGCATCCTAGCAACTAGGCCTGCCGCTTGTTGATGAAAGCCTATTTGCATGGCCGTTCATTTTGGATCCACAAACGACCTAAAAATGACACCTTTTATTCCTGGCAGAGCCAAAATGGTAACCATAGCCGTCCACTTGCCTCAGTTGTCAGCAGATCTTTACAGAGGCGGGGTCGCAAGGGGAAAATACCACTGCCCGGCGGTAGGGGGATGTTTCCCATTATTATAGAATTCCTCGTAAAAGTATCAACATTGAATTGTCAAAGACCCTCTCACGTTTCCTCAAAACATCACTTGGCAATATCAGTAGCCTACTTTCTGTGACAGTATCATCTGTATCAGTTAGAATGTTATTATAAGTTCGTGGCATTATTGAACCAAGCCAATTGGACTTAGAATAGTCTGTTAGCAAGAATGGTTGTTTTCATTTATTGTGTTTCAAATAGCAATATAACTGCATTACATTTTAAATAATTATAATATGCCATTTCAGGTGGCATAGTGGGACCCCTTAGAAAGTCAACAGCAATGAGCATCATTTTCATATAATCATTAAAGACTGAAATATCCCACCTTATACCTAGGCTATAGGGAGACAATGAGAGCTAAATAGGGCAACACCAAACTCATGGTAGGAGACCAAATTAACGTACTAGCGCCAAACTACAATCATGGTGTCGTGACAGTAGGCTACTTTTTAAGTCATTTACAATTTATGCGATATGTTTGCATTCTTAATGTATTACTTAAGTTACCAAAACTATTGTTTAAAAAAAAAAATAAACATTTGCAATAATTGATATTAACCAAGTAATCGATCTTGATTGATATGAACATGATATTGATCTATTGATAGGATTCAAAACACAAGTGGCCTCTTAAAATTCTGTTTTAAGGGGGGCTACATGAGTGTATAAATGTGACAGTTACATGGCTAAACCAGTACAGCTGTTTGAATTTGAACTCACTAGAGTAATCCAACAGAGCTTTGGCTTGAAGGAAGAAGTGTGGATTTCTGAATTTAGGGGAGATGCTGGTGTGTGTGAATCTGGGAAACCTGTATGTGTCTTCAAGTTTCACTCTGACCTCTACTGTCTCTTTTACATTACACCAACTGACAACAGGTACGGCTAGTCACATACTCAAAATCCCACTGTGAACGCATAGTTATTGGTTACTAAATATTCTTACATACTTCAATTCTGTGGTAGTAAAGCAGTTGGATGAACCCATACTCGATTACTGAAAGAGTAGGCCTATCGCAATTTAAGCTACTAACTGGGACTCTAAAATAGGTTTTATTTTCCAGACGTTAGTGCATGATAGACTTTGCCTTTGATATTTTCTTTCTATCCTAAGGTTTGGGCTACTGTAAATGTTCCATTATGCACAAAGCAGGAGAACTGGGCATAATTCTGTTTGGGTAATTCCCTGTGCTTCAGACTGCTGATGTTTAATTCACTCTCCCATAGGCTCCTGCTGTGCTGATGTGGAGCCTTGGAACTGTTGACTTAACCTCATTTTAGGAGATATTCTTTAGATGTCCTAGCTTTTCAAAGCAGCTCCATGAAAATCCCCTAAATCTGAAGATGAAGCCCAGCAGCACAAGTCCAGTTAGTGGGAAGACCACACTGGCCTCATGTAGCAGCTGCTGAAGAGAACCATGTGCACACATGAACTCCTTCTATCAGTTCAGTTTATTATTTGAGACGCCGTAGATGCCCTTCACTGGACAAGGTTGCTGTTGGTCACCGATGGCTGTCCAGTACTTGCCTGCAAAGCATGGTCTTCAGAATGAATTATGACTCTGGTTCATTTGTGTCTGTGTGTAGAACTTCAGCTGACAAGAGGCTGGAAGGCACTGGGATCCGTAAGGTGCCTTGAGACAATTTTTATTTTATTTTGGCGCTATATAAATAAAATCGAATTGAATTGAATTGAATTGAATTGAATACCTGGTGGATCTGAAAGGATGGAGGAGATGAAGCAGGTGTTTTTGGAAGAATGTTGAACTGAAGGACACACACACACACACACACACACACACACACACACACACACACACACACGCGCACACACACACACACACACACACACACACACACACACACACTCACATACAGTGTAAGTGCAATTAAACAAGTAGTACAGCAAAAACAAGATTAACACTGATTTTCTATATGATATAAATTAGTTACATACAGTATATGCTAAATATTCACACAATGTCTGAAGCTACAAAGTAAACAATGTTACCACATATTACATAAAGGGTGTGAGACAGCAGGAGAGTCCATATTTGGAGTTCAAAACAAGTGTGTAAAACTGTGGACATCCATTTAACATGATCATAATTTCAGTTGTATCAACTTTCTACATGTTATAACAGCATTGGATGCTAAAAAGCCTTCAAAAAACACATATACACCTCTGCTTTGGCTACTGGGTGACACACTGTATGGAGTATATGCAGCACATCAATGTTAAATTGACTTTGTGTTAAAATGTGAGTCCTGTTTAGTCTGAATGGAAAAGAAAGACAACAGAAATGACAATGGACAGAATGCACGGAATGAACAGAATTGTATTTATTTTTAACAAAATTATAAGCACCTTCTAAGGCACTGTGATTTTTGCAACAACTTCTTGTGTGTGTTCTTTAAGCACCTCTGCAACGGAAGTGTACACTGTTATTGATAGATCTCAGCATTTCACAAATGAGTTCAAATGAGTTTAGATGCAGTGTCTTATATAATGTTTCTTGAACTCAGAGTTTGTTTAATCAGTTGGTAAGACAGTTTCATGACTTTAATCTCAGCTATATCACACTTAATGATCAGGGAAGTATTTAATGTTACCTTCAAATACTCTGGCAACAGCTATACAGAGACTAGGGCTGAAAGACTACTGAATTGATATGAAGTCTTTTTATTAATAATAATAATAATAATAATTTATTTTATTTGTAATGCACTCTTCATTCAAAAGAATCTCAGAGTGCCAACATATTAAAAACTAACTATAATAATACAATAAAATAAAAATGAATTAACATAAGCATAATAGAAAACTTTTTAACATTTTGACATACGATTTAACACAAGGCCAGAAATGCCTTCCTGAATAAAAATGTTTTTAGTCCAGCTTTAAAGGAGTCCAGCGTCTGCGTTGCCCTTAGGTGGTCAGGGAGGCTGTTCCATAAGCGTGGTGCTGCCGAGCAAAAGGCCCGGTCGCCCATGGTGCGGAGCTTTGTTTTGGGGACGCGGAGGAGCGAGCTGTTTGAAGACCTGAGGGTGCAGGTGGAGGTTTGGGGAGTAATTAATTCTTGCAGGTAGGGAGGTGCATGCCCATTTATGCATGTATGGCTGAGTATAAGGACTTTGTAGTCAATCCGGAAAGAGACAGGGAGCCAGTGTAGTGAGTGTAATATTGGTGTTATGTGCTCATATTTCCGTTAAAGTGGGGCGGAGTTTTTAATTTTAATTTAAGTTTTAGCTTTTAAGCCCAATTCACAGTGCCTCAGCAAATTCCAATGGCACTTCCAAACTGTGGCATCCAGCATAGCTATTGGGTGCTGTTGGAGTAGTCTCCCAAATGTCATTAGAAAAGCAATGTTGTGTATTTTGGCTTTGTGGTATGTAAATATCCTAATTCGATCTGAATGTAGTCATGTCCTGTAGTCATGTCTATTTAATGGGTTACAGTAGTAGTGTCATTAATGACATCTGTTAGTGGTCTATTTATTGGGTTACAGTAGTAGTATCATTAATGACCTCGGGGAGAATACATAGATTGCACTAGCTGAAACTCAATTCAAGTTTTCAATTAAAAACCAACTAAATAAAAAAAAAACAGACAACAAAAACAAAACAAAAAAGACAGTTATTGCATAGCTTTTCTTTAACATTCTTTCTTCATTCGAAGAGTTAAACATGTCCATTTCATCAATCAGTTAAACTTAAATATTTGATCAATTAAATATATGTATGTATATATGTAACAGTAGGCCCTGACCATAATATATAAGTCCAAAGTAAGCTATAAACTCATCAGTAAATAGGTTAGTTACAGGCTACGGCTCCGCCATACTTCATTTGACCAGTAGGTGGTGCTCGTTCCATTTCTTCGTTCTCAACCCGCTCCCCCACTAAGGGGCCTGCACTACACTCTGGGAACCATTGCTGAAACCACATGCAAACGGCCACTAGATGGCACCAATGTATAAGTGATGCATATAAAAAAACACATGACCTACATTCTAGGTACCCCAAACACTAGTAAGCAGACTGTTTTTTTGTGAAAAGTCTGAATAATTGCTTTATTTTCATCTGGTCCCACATCCAGTGATATATTTTGTAATCAAGCCGTAACAGAATTGATGATCTAGATGAAAATGCACCAAATCTAAGACTGGTTGCCAGGGCAACAAGCAAGAGCGAGGGTTACCTGATTGTGTAGGAAGCGGGGGTAATGATAAATGTCATGGCAGCTTTGTGAAGTGACAGGAATGTGATCACTGGGTTATTTCTATGCATTGGCCTCAGGTACACCTCCCCTTCTGCTTGAGTGCGCCTCTACGGGGGGGTTTGGGCAGGGTGGAGGGGGGCACTGCTGACTGGTGCTCCTGTGCACTTTCACTTAGTGACACAAAGAGATGGCGTCCATAAGAACTGGAAACATAGCATGTGATGGTGATTAGTCTAACTTGTGATCATTCCATTCACTGCTGGGGCTTTTTTCCCCCGTCAGGCAAGGGATCAGCCTTCATTCACTGAGGTCCAACACTCCGTGATCTCTTTTATCTTCTTCGTGACCTTGTCAAAACCCTCAGTTCTTAAAGCCTGTAGTCCTCTGGCTCTGAAATGCACTGCCCTTCCCTGAACCAGTCTGCCCTTTCATGTTATGGGCAACTGCCAAAAATGTCTTGAGAAGTCTCAGGGAGATGTCCTTCAATTTCAATCAATATCCGCTAGAGCAGGGTCCTCAGGTGCATGAGAGGTACCGGAGACAAATCTCTCACAAATATAGTCAGGCATCTCTGTAGCCTAGGGCAATGGATCATGAGCTGACTGAATTGGTGCCTGGAGAAGGAACAATCCTGAAGTCACGTCAGCATGTATTGCTGGTACAACTTCCCTATCATAGAATACAGAAAAAACAACATGCACAGTTTACCGACCTGTCCCTGAACAGTCGGTGTTACCATCATCCTGCCAAGAATTTAAAACAAACGACCGGCTTCACACACCTTTCCCCTTCCAAATAACCTCTCTGGCTGACAGGGACCCTGGAAATAATCACTGGCATTTGCATTTAGATTGTCCGTGGTTGACAGCCTTCTGGAGTGATTCTTCCACACAGCGATGTTTGGGAAAGGAAATTGGTCTGTCATTTATGTGGATTTTTCCCTAAGTCCCAGTATCTGAAATTACCAATTACAAAAGCGTAGTACTCTTGGGCACCACAATATGATGCTTCATGGAAATGACATTTAAAACAAAAAGATAATAAGAAACCTTTGGTATGTATGTGTGACACACACACTAAATGCTTTATGTGTGACTTAACAGTGAGCATATGTGCTTAACCATCAGAGGAGGAAGAGCTATTGTGTGGAGATGGTGACAGGATGGCATTTCAGCCCAAACTGGCACAGAACATCACTAATACCGATTAAGAAGCCCTGATGCAGCCATGGCATCCCTGAGCCAGGGGTGATGGCCAGAGGATGGATTTGAATGCTGTGTTGCAAAGGTCACTCTGGGGGAGTGGAGAGTAGAGAGAGATTTGTGAGATCAAACTTCCCTAGACATAGTCCAAACTAACTAGCAAACCTACTGATAGGAAGTATAATTTAAGATTTTTTTTTAATGCAGTGCAAGTTTTCAAATGACTTATGTTTGAGTCTTTGGATTGTATCAGATTTATGCTGAAGAGTTATAAAGATTAACGTAATAATTCAAATTCAAGAAAAGCAAGCTGTTTATTTTAAAACAAAGGCATTTATTGCTTAAATGCACTTGACATGAAAAAACAAACAAACCACATGTAGTTAATACAAGACAAAACGTAAATGAATCCATTGCTGGTTATCAAGAGTAGAGGAAATATTCCTCAATATCTCAACTGCTTACCAATGGCCCATAAATATGTATTCACAATATATATTTATATATTTATACTTCTTTTTCAACGTAGCAATGTAAAACTCCTCTTGATAATTATGCATGACTTTCCATGCTTGACAAAAATCCTCTCGAGAAAAAAAAAAACTCTCTTTTAACCATTCAGTGGTACACAAGTTCTTGTCACAAGGGTCGAACACCTTGCACTGAACCCAGATCCATGAGAATGTTGAAGAACAGTGACACCAAGATGGAGGACAGCTGCGACGTCCTGTCCGCCTATCTGTGGCATCGAGAGTGAGCTGCATCTCCAACATGGAAATGGACTTGTGCTTCGCGCCCAGAGACAACTCCCTCCATTTTTCACATAATTCACAGGGAAAACCAACTCGCTGTTCTTGAAATATTGAAATTTCAAAACAAAGACAAGGAAAAAAAACACAACTGTACACAGTTGCTTGACAACCATAATACCACTGCATTGTTTTTGTTGGCTGGGGATGGGGGTGGGGACAGCACCACCGACTGAATAGAGGCATGAGGGCTTGGGGGCGTGGCCTAACCTATGGACTGAGTGCTGAGGAAGAGGAAGAGGAAGAATGGGGTGTTGGCTGAGATGGCCAATCTTTTTCATGAAGACCTATAAATCTTTCTTCACCTTCCACCACCTGCATCCACTTCCTGAACCATTACCCAGAGGTCCATCAAGGGGGGGGGGGCTATGCTGTGCTGTGCTGAGTTGTGCTGTGCTGGCACTGATAGCCCTAATGATGAAGAATGGACCAGAGGGATCAGTTCCACACACACAGCCACTTCCTCTGTCCCAGGAGAAGGGGATCAATCATCACTGCTGATATTTACGTAGATAGAAAGATCTGGAAATGGGTGTGTGTGCGCAGGGCAAGAAGCGTTCTGCCCATGTGCTATCTGCTCTCATGGCCGAGGGTGGGATGTGGATGGTCTTAATCTCTGTGCTTTTGATTTTCCAATGGGCTGTAATCTCTGTCAATCCCCCAATCACGGCGTTAAGTGACAAATCCCCCAACAGTTTCCACAATCCACGGTGGTTTGACACCAATCCCAGTGAGATTGCAAATGTGATTACAGGGATTAAACTGGGCCCGTGTTTTTTCTGTGCTCTATACAATATTTTTAGTCCATTCAAAGAAAATTCTCTTGTGAGAATGCAACACGTAGTATACAGTCTGCCAGACTGTCACAAATGCAGTTTGTCTTTTAAAAGATGTAAACCTCTAAAAGGTTGTGCTTTGTCTTTGTGTGGTTCTTTGGGGGGCGCGATCCGACGACGTTACCCCACGTGCGTGGGTGTTTTGGGCCCAGAGGTGTCCCATTCACCCTGGCCTAGCTGTTGGCTCCACTACTGGGCAGCGTTGTTTAAAAAAAAAAACAGCTCTTTAAACAATCTTCCTGGCCTCCCTTAGCGAGGCAATGTGGCTGTTTGCCTAGAAAAGTAATTATGTGCTTTCAGTGCCAGCTGCTTCCACACTGAAAACCTTGGCAAAAGCCCTCTCTTCATGGCCTGTGATGGAGTGGTAGTTTCCTAGTCTGTGCTTTTCAACTGTGCGCTCTCGCAGGTGCAACAGGTTTCCTAACCCTCTCGGGGGAAAGTGGATCAGAGGGGGATCCATTAACGCACGCTTTTAGAACAAGCATGGGAAGGGACTTGCTACACAAGAACACAAAATAGAACAAAACGAAAAACATTTAGCATTTCATTGTATCCATAAGACACATTTAGTACAGGTACATGGAAATTCATGTATAGAGTAAAAACACTTACTCGTTAAAATGGTAAAAAAAATCATGTTAAATTACCCACTGACCTTAACACTACAGTAGCCATACAAAAGAGCCGCACAATTCAATTCATCAGCTCTTTAAGAAATGTCATGACAAGTACAAGTGAGCACACACTGAGGCAGATAAGAACAGGATGACTCGTCACAGATATGCTTGGCTCACTATAGTCATCAGAAAGAGAGACAGGGGAACTCTTTTAGTTGCTCCATCCTCCCCAAGGACATAACTATCATTAGTTGGATTACCCAGAGGTGTGTCCTTGCTTACCCCTCACTTCACAATCACAATCAGTCCATGTGCTCTCCGGCCTCTCCTTTGGTTGTCAGAGTTGCTGTGCTGGGAACTCTATTTGTCACGATATTGTGGAAAACTTGAAATCAAGGATTTTTTTTTTGTATCAGGGTGATAACAAGTACCGTGTTGAGCACTTTTGATGACTGAAATAAGAGCACGGGGGAATATTAGTGAAGGGCTTCACAACTCTGGAGGTCTGAACTCAACAGGGACCCATGCAAGGGGTGTGTGTTGGGGGGGGGGAGGTCCAACAAGCACACAGCAGCTGCTTCACAAGACCAAAGAGGAGAAAGAGAGAGAGAGAGGAGGAACAACGATACTTTACACAAGCTAGGTGTGCCCTGCACTAGAGGGCTCTGGCTCAGTCAGAGGCTGGTTCTGGTTCTGGTGTTGGCAGGTCCAGAGATGGAAGGCACTGCTTGAGCCTGGCTTTACTGAACTGAGGAGTGCTGGAGGTTTTCTGTGTGTGTGTTTTGTGTGTGTGTGTGTGTGTGTGTGTGTGTTACCAGATATGTGCACTCCCTCTCCCGACACGATCTCAAACCAAGAAGGCTTCTGCCAGCTGGCCTTCACTGTGCTTTCAGGCGTTAAGAACACGTGGGAGAGAGAGAGATCTCAGATTATTGTGGCAGTGAGTGACTGTTCTGTCTGCTCGTCCTCCTGTGCTTCTCCTGTACCTGGGTCTTCACTCGGAGGGGAATTCACTGCTGTTTTGTTCACATTGGTTCATGATGACGCCAAAGAGTCTCTGCCAACGGTTGCTGGGCTGTTTTTCGAAGAGGTCCCCACGATCACGATGGCATCTCCTTCAACTGCACCCTTTCGGATGACTTCTGTGAGAAGGCTTTCTGAGGCTGTCCTGGAGGTGCCCGCTCAGAAAAGATCTTGTTCGCCCACCAACCCCTCCTCCACCACCACCACCACCACCACCATGGCAATGTGAGGCTGGCGCAGCTGGTGATTGGCCATTCCTCAGGAGATTCTCGGCGCTCAGAAGCTCTCCACAAAGCTCCCGGGGAAGAGGCCCGTGCGGCCCGTGCGCTGCAGTGTGCCTTTGTACCAGCCGTCCTCCCGCCTCTTGTGCACGAAGACGATGTCGCCCTCCTTCAGCTCGATCTCCGCCTCACTCTGGGGAGGGTAGGGCACCACCACCCGGTACCTGCGGAGAGATGAGAAGAACGGGAAGAGACAGCGTGAGCGCTCGCCACACCTGGACAACAAGGCACACAGAAAAGGAAAATCTTCCGCCAGTGATCTGTAATGCATATGCATGCAGAAACCCACATCAAATGGGCCAACCAGCTCCTGATTTACGGGTGTCAACAGGAGAGGCCGTGGCGGCGGATGGGCTGCGTCTCGACAGCGGAAACACACCGGCCCCTTTGATGAGGGGGATTTATGGGTTGTGTCTGCTGCAGGCGCAGACATGAAAGATCCCTTGTTTTGAGGGCTGGAGGTAAACCCAGGGAGCGGCGTGGAGAAGACGAATTTCACAATCCTGCTGGTGTCTAGCTGATGCAGTAGCCCTGTGTATTTGTGTGTGTGTGTGTGTGTGTGTGTGTGTGTGTGTGTGTGTGTGTGTGTGTGTGTGTGTGTGTATGTGTGTGTGTGTGTGTGTGTGTGTGTGTGTGTGTGTGCGCGTGCGTGTGTGTGGAGTGTCCTCTCTGTCCCCTCATGTGGGACTGCGATGTGTCCCAGGTTGTGCTCCTCATTGCTCAACATTCTATCCTATCTTGTAAGCAAGCTGCTGCTGGAAGTTGGTATGAAGGAGGCAGAGATGTGTCACTGTCTGCGCTCCCTCTCCTCACGCTGTCATGGGAGGGGCGAATCATAACTCACGCCGATGAACACAAGCACCTCACCGCAGAGGGTGATCAAAAGCAGAACAATTAGATGAGGGCAATCAACAACATCTCAGCGAGAGCTCTTTGGAGTAATCAGTAATCAGTTTGTGCAACTTATGAGCACGCTGAAGGACCCTTCCGGCTAGTTCTCCTTGAATGACCACAATATTACCTGCATTTAGATATTTCCTAAAATGAGGACTCTGCAAGCAACAGCAACAACAAATTGAAACAAATTCGAAACAAATGGGACTGTGTGTGCGTTCATCATCCGGGATTCTCCTGGGAAGCAGCATGGATTTGGTCCCTGAAACTAGAGATGATCTTGCCAAAATGCAGATGGGAATGTGCTGCAGCGGTAGTCAGTCGTAACCTATGCAACTATGTGGATGCTAACACTTCGTCCTACGAGAGAACGGTTTGCCTCTCCTACCACCTGTTGGATAAGCAATTACTATCGTCAAATAAGGCGCAGGGCAGAGAAGTCTTCTGTACCCGCTGGGGCCTGATTGGTCCGTACTTTAAAAAGACGTGAGAGGTGTGCTTGTGAACTGAACTGGGAGCAGAGCCATGGGCTACTAGAAGATGATATATAGTGTGACGATGTGACGTCACTACGTACACATGAGTATGTGCACTGACTGCCATACCAAGGAGCCTGGCTCTTTGGCGTTGAGGTCAGAGTGCATGTTTGGCACCCTGTAGACCCGGGTTCAAGTCCGGATGGGGTGACCACGCTCTACCTTCGCTACAATAGACTCACAGTGCTTGATAGTGTGGGATCAATTTAGGGACAATTTAGGGAGGTTGTAAAATTATGTTCATTTATGAGTAATAAAGTTTTGCAGCTGCAGAAATATTTTGTGCCTGTGAAACGGTGAAACAGTTCTACAGTGAGTCTGGTTGTGATATTTTCATTAGTCAACAGAAAATACATCTATATCTCTCAAACATGCGCAGAGTGTTCACAAAGAGTTAGCTAACTAAACACATAGATGACGATTGAGGTAATGTTTACATTAAATGAAGTAATTAAACATTCACGCTTAATCAAGCAAAGCTTCATCTGAATGGGAAATTCTGCTGACACTATGTGTAAAGAGTATTAACGTCTTGTCTATGGTAAGCTAGTTCGTTTTTTGTTATTTGGCTAGGGTGGGATAGCATGTTTTAGGTCAGCCTAACAGTAGTCCTGTCTGATCTGTGTGCAAAACTCATTATTAGCGAGTGTAGTATTTATCATATGTGCAATAATTCTTGAAGGATGGAGGATGACTAGTATGTGTAGTCAGAGCTAGGATGGCACTGTAAACCAAAGTATGTTTGCGTTAGCTTTGAAATTAAGTCACCTTGTCACTTTTAATTAACACAAGTAAAACATCAGCTGATATATAGACTAGAGTCATTAATCCGGATTGGTGGTTGTCTTTTTTTGAAAGTTATAGCAGATAAGCAGTAACATTTTTGGACGGCTCAGTTTCTTTCTTAATCTAATAATCTTTCTCTGAAAATCTCTGATAACAGCTAGATATGTAAATGTCAAAGTTGGGTTGACATGAAAGACAGAGCGTGTTTATCTTTCATTCAAGGTTCGGGAAAATATCTGATAGCCAGTCAGATAGGTAAACGTAATGGCAAGGTTGAAGGGAAAGATTATAGAGCAAAAAAAAAAGGGATGACAAAAGAATGACAGGGGGGCAGTGCAACCATCTTTACATGAGCACTGCACAGGATCAACCATCTTTACATGAGCACTGCACAGGATCAACCATCTTTACATGAGCACTGCACAGGATCAACCATCTTTACATGAGCACTGCACAGGATCAACCATCTTTACATGAGCACTGCACAGGATCAACCATCTTTACATGAGCACTGCACAGGATCAACCATCTTTACATGAGCACTGCACGGGATCAGGACGGACGTGTGGAATAAAAATGATGAAAATAATGATAGCGAAAACTTAAGAAGAGCAACAGTAAAAACATGTTGCTTGAGCAATCACATAATAATAAGAAGAAGAACAGGAGGAAAAACAAATAAAACTTGAGAAGAACGATGTGTGATTGCTTGCACAATCACACACTTCCACCCAAATGTGTCTACTGCTACTCTAAAACTAGTGGCAATATTATTTGTAGCGCGGCCCTCAGCCCCGGTTTGATGACACGATTTTGGAAGAGCGAAGAAAATCAATGGGCGGTTTTGATGGCGGCTGTGAATCACAGAGCTGGCGGGGGCGAGCGGCGTGAGGGACGAGCGTTGGCACCGCGAGGCTGTCAGGGCTCAGGAGGAGCAGCAGCCCAGAACATATGAGTGTGCCGAGGGCGTGGCCTGCCTGCCGAGGGGCTCTCACCGAAGACGGATGTTGGCCATCGCTGAGGCTCTTAAGAGATGGATGGCCATGGCTGGAGATGTGTGTGTGTGATCTCTGGGCATCCAGAGGTGCACTCTCTCTCTCTCTCTCTGAGCTCTGAGGAGCTGAGATGCCCATCCCATGATGCCCATCCCATGATGCCCATCCCATGATGCCCATCCCATGTGAAGAGCACCCGAGGCTGGCACACGCTACAGTGGTGTTAGTGAATCTCCTTATCAAGGACGTTGGAGACACGGGGACGGCACAAGGGAGACAATAACTCCCTCCTCCACGGCAGGCGGATGACCTCTCCCTCTCTGGCCTCTGTGCATGCAGATGGGTTTGCTCCAGTGCCTTCCGGTGCAGGCGAGATAAGAGCCTGGGACTGACAGCGGTGCTACACACACACACACACACACACGTCACTGATGAGTACCACCACTGGGGTTAGGAGTGAGGGGCACACACACACACACACACACACACACACACACACACACACACGTCACTGATGAGTACCACCACTGGGGTTAGGAGTGAGGGGCCGGCCAGGACAACAGGACTGACAGCGGTGCTACACACACACACACACACACACGTCACTGATGAGTAACACCACTGGGTTAGGAGTGAGGGGCCGGCCGGGACAACTAAGCTTGTTTTCTGGGGTGATGTTCATGAGCCGAGGGCTGGGGTGATTACTCATCGTTAGGGCATAGATGGGAAGGACAGCACCCAGGCGCTCTCACACACACACACACACACACACACACACACACACACACACACACACACACACACACACACACACACCTTACCAAATGCTCTCATGTTTAACCGTCTGCATTCATTTCCAATGATGTGCCAATGCAGTTTTGATTGATTTTTGTCTAGTGGTTGTCTTCCTCATAACACATAAGCAGGTTATCAACCACAAGTCTGGGTGCTGCTGTGTGGTCCAACAGACTGGGACGTTGTTGATATTCTCTCAGGTAAATGTTACCTTGGTGATAGTAGCGCATTATTGACCAAAATACAAACCTGCATCACACAGACACAGAGGAATTAAAAAGCTTGCGTCCCTCTCTCTCAGGAGGAGGAAGGTGATGATAGATGCACCCCTCTGCTGCAATGCAGTCAGGGAAATCTAATGTCCTCTGAATAATGAATACAAATGAGAGGATATAACAGGGCCAGTCTCCTTCTTCTTCCCTGCTGCTGGTGTGATGCAGAGCTCACTGGGATCACTGAGGACACGGAGCGCCTCACTCCCACTCCCACTGCCACGTCCATCTCAATTCAGCCGCCCACTCTGAACCATCTTCACCTCCCTCTGCTCACTGGGACAGGACTCTTCCCAGTAGCACCTGACTCTACTGAAGGCCAGTGGGGGGGAGGGAGAGGTAGGGGTCCTGGACAAATCTTGTGAATATGAGTGTATAGCGCCGATTCTGGGATGAGAAACTAAACTAAAGTCTTTTATTTTCTTATTCTCTCAATATATTACGCCAATGATCTGTTTCTCTGTCAGACTCTCCCTCCCTCTCTGTATCTCTGCTCAGGGATGATGGTGGAGACGGAGGGCAATAACATGAGTGACGAACGTGACGAACGTGGCCTGTGGCTCTCTGTGAAGTGTGGAGTTTCATTAAGTCATCCCCCTCTCTCCTCATCACATCCCCTCTCTCTCTCTCTCTCTTCCCTCATCCCCCTCTCTCCTCTTCACATCCCCACTCTCTCTCTCTCTCTTCCCTCATCCCCCTTTCTCCTCATCACATCCCCACTCTCTCTCTCTCTCTCTTCCCTCATGGCCCTTTCTCCTCATCACATCCCCACTCTCTCTCTCTCTCTCTCTCTCTCTCTCTCTCTTCCCTCATGACCCTCTCAGACGGTTTTTCTTCTAGTGGATTCTCTGAACTCAGCCCCAGACTCACTCTGCTCCAGGCCTCATCTCTGACTGTAGTACATCTCTCATGAATCATGAATGGAGGAGCACATCAGCCCCCCCTTGTATATATCACACATCGTCCAGTCTGGGTCATTATCATTTAAGTGATTCTGTTAATAGGCAAGCTGCAATCTTTTTAATTGAGTAGATATTAGCCTCTGGTGAACTCCAATATTCACAGAGGCAATGCTGATTATAGGGCTTCTGTGAGTGGTGGTCACGTCCAGCGACATTATAACACATTTTCATAATACATGTTGTGTGTGTGTGTGTGTATGTGTGTGTGTGTGTGTGTATGTGTGTGTGTGTGCGTGTGTGTGTGTGTGTGTGTGTGTGTGTGTGTGAGAGAGAGAGAGAGAAATAGAGTTAGAGAGAGCGAAACAAAGTGTGTTAATGGGTGTGTTTACATGCATGTTGTTGTGTGTGAGCAAGTGTGTTTACATGCATGTTGTTGTTGTTGTGTGTGAGCAAGAGTGAGCCCTACCTCTCACGGGACAGAGGTGTGTGTGTGTTTACATGCATGTTGTTGTTGTTGTTGTTGTGTGAGCAAGAGTGACCCCTACCTCTCACGGGACAGAGGTGTGTGTGTGTTTACATGCATGTTGTTGTTGTTGTTGTTGTGTGAGCAAGAGTGAGCCCTACCTTTCACGAGACAGAGGTGTGTGTTTACATGTGTGTTGTTGTGTGTGAGCAAGAGTGACCCCTACCTCTCACGGGACAGAGGTTTGGGCTCAGGGCGGATGGCCAGGAGCGAGGAGCAGGGCAGACGGGTCGGGGGCGACACAGAGAAGTTCAGGTCCAGGGAGCCAGACTTCCTGTGCAGGGGCTCCATCCCCATGGCGCCCTGCATCTCGCTCTCGATGGGACAGGAGCCCGCTCGCCCGTGGCTGCCCACCGGGTGCAGGTCGGGGGTGCAGCCCATGGCGGCGGCCATCATGGCCTCGGAGGCGGCCGCGGCCGGGGAGTGCGACTCGTGCGTGGGGGACGCGGAGGGGGGCGAGCGGGACTTCTTCTTGGCCGCCGCGCCGGAGAGCAGCTTGAGCAGACCCCCTCCCTTCTTCTCTTTCTGTGGGAAGAGAGACAGAGACAGCACTTAGGGAAGGGAAGAAAAAAAAAAAACACACGACACGGCTGCAAATAATAATCCCAGCTTTCTCTTCCAGCGAGCTTTCAGCTTCGCTCACATCATCAAAGCGCCGAGGTCACAGCCTTTTGTTTGTCTTCTCCAGCTTTCTGTGTTCAGCATGAAATGCGTGGGTGTGCTCGCGCTGTTATCTGTGAC
The DNA here is from genome assembly GCF_900700415.2 of Clupea harengus. Taxonomy (NCBI): domain Eukaryota; kingdom Metazoa; phylum Chordata; class Actinopteri; order Clupeiformes; family Clupeidae; genus Clupea; species Clupea harengus. The sequence goes on from NC_045153.1 coordinate 31,078,996, forward strand.
AGTCATTGGTTGTATCAGAGGAGCTAAGTCGAGCTAAGCGCCCGTAAGAAGGTGTTGAGTGGGCTGCTGCAGTTCACCCGCGGGCCACCAGGGGGCGTGAGATAGGAGGCTTTGAGTCCTCAGGCCTCTGAGCCGCTCTCAGGCTGAACAGGGAGACATGAAAAGGGGGGTAGGGATTGAAATGTGAAAATGATAATGGATATCGATCTAAGATGGATGCAGACAAGACAGCCACGACCAACAGCCTCCTCGCGCTGCCAGCGCTCGGGGGGGGGAAAGACACACCGGAAGGCTGCAGTGAGATTCAGCCGAAACCAGTGAGTGGCATGACATCATTCAGTCATCATCACAGCAGCCATGCAGGGGTCTGGAGCTTCACACAAACACTGAGGATTCCCTTCAGACGTCGGCAGCCTCTCTTCAGCCGTTTATTGAGTGCTGCCCTGTTTGCTGCCGGGACCCACGCTGGGCTTTGTGTGTTCAGGTCAGAGTGGCGTCTACTCCAGGCCGACGGAGAGCAAGAGGGGCTGTCAACATCAATACTGCTGGACGGGTCAGGTCCAGAGGGGCTCTAGAGATAGAGAACCCCACAAACACAATACCTCATGAAGGCCGTCTGTTTAGGGCCTTCTGTAGCAGTCTATTGCTTTAGTTTATTCACTTTATAATAGCCGGCGGTCAAGAACAGGGCAAATACTGTGGTAGCCTCCTCTGCCATTTCACTCTATCTGTGCAAGACAGCAGAGAGACTGCCAGGCCTGTTCAGGAGGAGAAGGTTCTGCTGCATGTGTTTGGCACTTTCATTACGCACACGCACACACACACACACACACACACACACACACACACACACACACACACACACACACACACACACACACACACACACACACACACACAACCCTAAATATAAAGGGTGAGATCTCCCTGTGCAATATGAAAAGGGTATATCTGTACATGTGCGCATGTGTCTGCTCTGAGAGTAAATCAGAGCCAATTAACACTGAATAATCAACGGCGAGACATCTGTCAGACTGGGAGAACAGGAGGCTGAGCTCACACTCGACATGTGTGAGTCCCTCACCTCACCTACCTCCCCTCCCCTCCCCTCCCCCAGCACTCCTGCCTGCAGAACGCTCCACTATTCTTACCCCTCTCTCTCTCTCTCTCTCTCTCTCTTCATATATCAGTCCCCTATTCTTACCCCTCTCTCTCTCTCTCTCTCTCTCTCTCTTCATATATCAGTCCCCTATTCTTACCCCTCTCTCTCTCTCTCTCTCTCTCTCTCTCTCTTCATATATCAGTCCCCTATTCTTACCCCTCTCTCTCTCTCTCTCTCTCTTCATATATCAGTCTCCTGCACGTGTTAATGGCCCTGTGGTGAGGCACATCTAAACACCTATTCATGTCATGTGCAGCACGTGCCAGAGAAACCTGCTGTACCCGCTGGAAGAGATGGCACAGGGAGGAGATGGCACAGGGAAGAGGGTAGAGCTGGACAAGACGACACTCAGCAGCCAAACACGTCAAGGGCTCGGACAATGACGGAGGAGAGCGCTAACACTACTTGTCGTACGGCTCAAGAAAAAGCGAGTCCCTGCCAAAGCGCAGGCTCAGAAATGATTCAATCATACATATTGTCACAGAAGCCTTGAGGGTCAGTCAGCGTATTTTATGTTCTATTATTCTCCTGTTTTCTTTTCTTGGAAGCAGTGGAGGGAGGACAACCTGAATGGCCTAACAGAAATTGACAGTGTTTGCTAACTCACACATACACACACACTCACACACACACACACACACACACACACACACACACACACACACACACACACACACACACACACACACACACACACACACACACACACACAGTGTTTGCTCACTCACTGAATAAAGCAAAAGCTCTGCAGGTCACAATGCCATGCGTTCCTCTTCCCCCAGAACCTGTTGTGTTTGAGGTGGGTTTCTCCTCTCCCCCAGAACCTGTTGTGTTTGAGGTGGGTGTCTCCTCTCCCTCCATGGAACCCAACGCCACAGGCCCCGTACCTCTGCAGTGCATGTAGCGCTTGTTCAAACCTCTAAAGCAGTTCAGTGTCAAGCACCCACCACATTGCACTGAGCTTCCATCCCCAGATCCCATTACAGAAAGGGAGAAGCCACAAGGGTCGGCGCGGGCATCCTGAGAGCAAGAGAGGCCTACCAGGCTGCAGCAGCCGAGCCACAGTGGAGGCTCCCCTCTGAACCCTCCCGTATCCAGTGCGCCCGGAGTGGCAGTCACTTACTCCACACGCTCTGCTGGGAGACAAAAGAGCTCCAATGAGCTGGAGACACAACAGTTACAGCGGACGTCATCCCCTCCTGATAGGGAACCCACTTCACAGCCAAAGACTGGGGCGATGAGGGTCCAGAGATCCGTCATCTGATAGGGCTGAAGCTGAGACGCCTGGAGCTGTGTGTGCACTTCCTGAGTGCCCTGATGGTTAAACAGGGGAGGGGGGGGGGGGGGGGGGGGGGGTAACCCAACACAAACACAGGGCAGCACAAAGAGGGCTGTTGTGGTTTGGCTGGAGATATACTGAGGGACTCTAGAATGGAAGAGCTGCACCAGTGCGCAGGAGAGGGCCCTGGCTGCCTCTGCCATCGGAGTGAGCTGAGGAGGAGACAGGTAGTGTGTCTCGGAGTGAGCTGAGGAGGAGACAGGTAGTGTGCCTCTGCCATCGGAGTGAGCTGAGGAGGAGACAGGTAGTGTGTCTCGGAGTGAGCTGAGCTCCAGGTACACCAGACAGGCAGTGTGTCTCGGAGTGAGTTGAGCTCCAGGTACACCAGACAGGCAGTGTGCAGCAGCAGTCTCTCAGGCCCTCCTTAAAGTGATGAAGTGATTTGCATGATGAGTAGATGTCCATCCATCCATCGGCAGAGCGCACACTTCTAATGAGAAACCATTAAGTGAAGTGAAGTGAAGTGAAGCCTGTCTCCCTGACAGCAAGACCAGCGCTCAGGAAACCTGCTGAGGGAGGCAGAGCAGGACACAGAGATGGACATGGAAGGACACAGAGAGACAGAAACAGGCCAAGAGAGAGAGAGAGAGAGAGAGAGAGAGAGAGGGGGGGAGAGAGAGAGAGAGGGGCACAATGAGAGTGGGGGAGGGGCAATAGAGCTGGTCAGTGGAGTCTCAGACGTACCTTCTCCGCTTTCTTCTCCTCCAGTTTGGGCAGGCTGGCGGCGCCCTGCGCGTGGGCGTGGGCGGGCGAGGAGGGGTGCAGGAGGCCGCTGGCAGCCTCGCCGCCGTTGAGGTGGGCGGCGCTCATGTTGGGGGGCGTGATGGCGGCCGCCGCTGAGGTGAGGGGGATGAGGCAGCGGTGGGGGGCCGCCGGGGACAGGGGACTGCCCTGGTGCGAGTGCTGCGGGGACACCATGGACAGGGGCCGCCCAGAGGGGCCCGGGGAGCGAGAGGGGGAGCCCTGGGACCGGAGGGGGGACACAGCAGCTGTGGGGCGCTCCGGACTGCCAGCAGGAGGGCTGTGAACTGCAGAGGACAGAGACGGAGAGACAGAGAGTGGGAGAGAGAGAGAGTGGGAGAGAGAGAGAGTGGGAGAGAGAGAGAGAGAGATGAACATTTTCTGCAGGTTCATCCATTCATTTGTCATTTCGGCAGGTCTCGAGTTTGCTGAAAAAAAGAGAGGGGGGGGGGGGGGGGGGGGGGGGGGTGTTTTCCGATGCAGCCAACAACCATCACTCGGCTGTGACAGCCTTATCGAGGGTGCGCTCAGCTGGACGTAACTGTCAGAAACATGGGAATGTGGAAGAGGAAATGAGACCTATATCGTTCCCAGACATCCGCCTCCCTCCATAGATACGAGGGCTTACGTGGAACCAGCACTATCTAACCACAGTTTACCACAGAGAATGTCATTCCCAGAGAAAAAGCTCAGTCACCTTTCAAACAGTGAACATTTATTACTATCTGGCAAAAGGGAAAATGTCATAACAGGAAGAAAAGCTAGATCACGATGTCACTCTATCTTAGACACGGGCTACACAACACATTCCATAGATAGATCATATGAGGCCACAGAGAAGAGACCTTCACACCAGATCTTTGTCAAAGCTGCAGACAACCAGACAACTTTAGATCCTGTTTATGAATACTGGTACTGCTCCTGGTCACACTGACTGACCACTTGCCATCGGATTCATGTTTACAGACAGGATTTTGATGCCACAGATGTGGTGGAATTGGCAGGAAGGTTAGAATGTACTGTTACCACGTGGTGTACTGGTAGATACACTGGTGAGCATAAGGCATCGATTTTTATTGCATTTGTATGGGAAAACGTTTCAACTCTCTGTTATCTGGAACTGCTGAACTTCTTCCAGAGGAGATAAGGAGAGAAGGTGCCTTTAAAAGCTCTGTGTCTGTGGGTCTGGTATCTTGGGCATGTGTTGAAAGGGCATTCACTTGTTCTATCTCTTTCCCTCTCTCTCTCACACACACACACACACAACTCAGGTTGCTGCACAGACAGACATGTACACACACACACACACACACAAACACACACACACACACACACACACACCTAAGGCTGCTGCACAGACAGACATGCACACACACACACACACACACACACCTAAGGCTGCTGCACATACAGACGTGCACACACACACACACACACACACACACACACACACACACACACACACACACACACACACCTAAGGCCGCTGCACAGACAGACATGCACACACACACACACACACACACACACCTAAGGCTGCTGCACAGACAGACGTGCACACACACGTCTCCGCATGTTGCTAATTCGCAGCTCGTCTCCCCTGTGCTGGACCAGAACCCTTCATCATGCTCACCTGAGTCTTTGAAGAAGAAGGGCCTAAATACATGAGCACTCTGCATGGCACAGGAAGTCAAAAGAGAGATATGGACGAGGGGGGGAGGCGACCCTCCAAGGTCTAATGAGCTTTTCACAGTCTCAAAGTTTCTGTCAGGAGTGTAACCAGCAATTACTGCCAATGTTCAACAGCAGGCCTTTCATTATTACTGACGGCTTATCTCAGCTGTGAAAAGCTTTTACAGGGCCTTTAACATGTTAACCGAGCCCTGCCTAGAGTCCAGCAGCTGGTGCGCACCACACAAGGTGGGGCGTATTAACATGTGTGACATGAACACATCCTCTGCTGGTACTACAAAATGACCAAATGAAAAAGGCAACCCAATAACAGCCCCTCCTTGAGCATATTGATCCAGTTTGGGTGTGGATTGATGTGGGAATTCTATAGCTGGACAGTCTACAGCAGTGAGAACAGGGCAATTAGCCACACTGACAGATCCCATGGCAGCCAACTCAGTGTGCTCTGCCCCTCCACCTGTTACTGAACGCCAGGTGACCTTGGTGACCTTGGTGACTGCAGCACAGATCAGGTGTGGGCTTGGCAGGCGTTCAGCTCTCTGTCTGTCTGACTCCCTCAACAACTGCACCAACCAACCAACCCCTCACTCCCCGCCCCTACCCCAGACTGAGGGTGTTCCTCTAGGTCCCATGTCCTGCTCCTGGGTACACTCTGATGAGCAGGCAGCTCTGAGGTGTACAGTCAGGCGCAGCCGAGGCCAGTGTGTGTGTGTGTGTGTGTGTGTGTCTCGTCTCCCACGGCCTCTCTTCATGTTCCCAGCCCTAATGTGAAGCAGATGTGTGAGGCGGGAGACGGAGAGGCTGGGAGACGGGGGGAGGGAGGGGTGGGGTGGGGTGGGTGTCTGCTCTCTGGGCTCAGTCCTTTACACCCCTCCTAAACAAACAGGCGCACCAGCCCAACTGTATGATGTGACTTTGGTGGGGGTGTGGAGAGCCGGGGGTGGGGTGGGGGTGGGGGTGGGTGTCTGACGAGCTGAGAGGTTATTCTTGGCACAGTCTGCGCACATGTTAAACCCTGGAGGCCACTCGAGTGGATCCTCAAAGGGGAATCACTCACACTTCCACGGAAGAACTGGAGCAACTGAGAGAGAGTTGATCTCACAGTTTACTGACAGAGACAGAGACAGAGTCGAGGCCTCATCTCTGAATCAGGACTCTTCTGCTCCTGCAGCTAGAAATGACCTCAGGAACATGGTCATAAGGCCCAGCAACAGAGACAGAGATTCAGAGACACAGAGAGTAAGACAGACTGCGCAGTGAGACACATAGATTCAGAGACAGAGAGTAAGACAGAGTGAGCAGTGAGACAGCTTCAGAGACAGAGAGAGTAAGACAGAGTGAGCAGTGAGACAGATTCAGAGACAGAGAGAGCAGTGAGACAGAGTGAGCAGTGAGACAGAGTGAGCAGTGAGACAGATTCAGAGACAGAGTGAGCAGTGAGACAGAGAGAGTAAGACAGAGTGAGGAGTGAGACACATAGATTCAGAGACAGAGAGAGCAGTGAGACAGAGTGAGCAGTGAGACACACAGATTCAGAGACAGAGAGAGTAAGACAGAGTGAGCAGTGAGACAGATTCAGAGACACAGAGAGTAAGACAGAGTGAGCAGTGAGACAGATTCAGAGACAGAGATTCAGAGACACAGAGAGTAAGACACTCTAAGCAGTGAGACACATAGATTCAGAGACAGAGAGAGTAAGACAGAGTGAGCAGTGAGACAGATTCAGAGACACAGAGAGTAAGACAGAGTGAGCAGTGAGACAGATTCAGAGACAGAGATTCAGAGACACAGAGAGTAAGACACTCTAAGCAGTGAGACACATAGATTCAGAGACAGAGAGAGTAAGACAGAGTGAGCAGTGAGACAGATTCAGAGACAGAGAGAGTAAGACAGAGTGAGCAGTGAGACAGATTCAGAGACAGAGAGAGAGTAAGACAGAGTGAGTGGCAGATGTTGTGTAGAAATGTTGGTCATGAAAGCAATCACCACAAACACTGTGTTTGTTCTTTTCTATTACAAGAAAGCTATTAGCAAAGGACAAACAGCCCTGAAGACGAGTGGAATGCTGAAGAGCAGTGGAGGAGAGCGCCACTCACCCAGCTGCATGGCCGTGCGAGCCTGGTTGACCGTCTGCGGGCCCGACATGCGCAGGCAGTTCTTCAGGTGGACAGCGGCTGACGGCAGCTGCGGGGAGGAGGAGGAGGAAGAGGAGGAGGAGGAATGGTTGACCAGCGGAGGCGTGGAGCGAGACGAGGAGCCCATGAGCACGGGGCTGGAGGGGCCGGCCGAGCTGGAGGAGTTGGACACCGCTTTGGCCGCCTGGGCCTGAGTGGGGAGACAGGCGCGGGCCTGACCCACAGCGAACGGAGCCCTGCGGACACACACACACAGCACACAGACAGGTCAGCTCTGGAGACACACACACAGCACACAGACAGACAGACAGGTCAGCTCTGGAGACACACACAGCACACAGACAGACAGACAGGTCAGCTCTGGAGACACACACAGCACACAGACAGACAGACAGGTCAGATCTGGAGACACACACACACAGACAGACAGACAGACAGACAGACAGACAGGTCAGATCTGGAGACACACACACACACACACACACACAGCACACAGACAGGTCAGCTCTGGAGACACACACAGCACACAGACAGACAGACAGGTCAGCTCTGGAGACACACACAGCACACAGACAGACAGATAGGTCAGATCTGGAGACACACACAGACAGACAGACAGACAGACAGGTCCGCTCTGGAGACACACACAGCACACAGACAGACAGACAGGTCAGCTCTGGAGACACACACAGACAGACAGACAGACAGATAGGTCAGATCTGGAGACACACACAGACAGAGAGACAGGTCCGCTCTGGAGACACACACAGCACACAGACAGACAGACAGGTCAGCTCTGGAGACACACACAGCACACAGACAGGTCAGCTCTGGAGACACACACACAGCACACAGACAGACAGACAGGTCAGCTCTGGAGACACACACAGACAGACAGGTCAGCTCTGGAGACACACACAGACAGACAGACAGACAGGTCAGCTATGGAGACACACACAGCACACAGACACACAGACAGGTCAGCTCTGGAGACACACACAGCACACAGACAGACAGACAGGTCAGATCTGGAGACACACACAGACAGACAGACAGGTCAGCTATGGAGACACACACAGACAGACAGACAGACAGGTCAGCTATGGAGACACACACAGCACACAGACACACAGACAGGTCAGCTCTGGAGACACACACAGCACACAGACAGACAGACAGGTCAGATCTGGAGACACACACAGCACACACACAGACAGGTCAGCTCTGGAGACACACACAGCACACAGCACACAGACAGACAGGTCAGCTCTGGAGACACACAAACAGCACACAGACAGGTCAGCTCTGGAGACACACACAGCACACAGACAGACAGGTCAGCTCTGGAGACACACACAGCACACAGCACACACACAGACAGGTCAGCTCTGGAGACACATACAGCACACAGACAGACAGGTCAGTCCTGCAGACACACAGCACACACACAGACAGACAGGTCAGCTCTGGAGACACACACAGACAGACAGACAGGTCAGTCCTGCAGACACACAGCACACACACAGACAGACAGGTCAGCTCTGGAGACACACACAGACAGACAGGTCAGATCTGGATTACCACACAGCACACAGACAGGTCAGCTCTGGATTACCACACAGTACAGGCTGCTCCACACACACACCACACAGACAGGTCAGCCCTGCAGACACACACAGCACAGCACACAGACAGACAGGTCAGCTGTGGATTACCACACAGCACACAGACAGGTCAGCTCTGGATTACCACACGGTACAGGCTGCTCCACACAAACACACACAGACACATCAGCTCTGGATTACCACACGGTACAGGCTGCTCCACACACACAGCACACAGACACATCAGCTCTGGATTACCACACGGTACGGGCTGCTCCACACGAACACGCAACAACAGGCCTGAGCTTCAGTGACAGATGAGATGTGTTCGGTTCTACAGCCACCAAAACACCATATTTAAAGGTAGAGCGTTAGGAAATACATTTCAGAGAGGCAATCTTATCGACGCCGCCTCCATAATTCCCCACTTCCTGTGGGCCACATATCGACTCCCTGTCAGAAGGGAAGGATGAGTGCTGGTTGCGTGGATGTGTGCCGAGATGTTCAGCTCTTTTAATCCCAGCTTCATCAAGCCAGGCTGGTCCAGAGGAGACACAGACAGCGCAGCCAAGGAGTAATTATGAGCAGGGGTGCGGGAGACTAATTAATAATGCAGCAAAAGTGAATGTAAAATGATCAATGTTGAGTGCATGTGGGGCTGAAACATTCATTGATCCTTCATTAAACGGGTGTGGAGGAGCAGGGAGAGCCTGGGGAATCAGGGTTATTGGATGTGATGTTTGCACCTGGGCTTAAGGATCCGCCTCAGTAAAATGCAGTTAATATCTTCTATACGAGTGCGTTTATATCAGAGCTACCACAAATGTCTTGGGGGGGGCTTTAGAGTTGAGCAGAGCGTTCTTGCATCCCTAGGAGACACTTCTAATATTGGCAAACAGAGAAATGAGGAGCGCTCAAGCCAATTACCTCCAGAAGTGGTTTTCCAGAAATGTTTCCCAGACCTGGCCTAATTATGGCCATCTCCTGTACATGGAGCTCAAAGCAGGGTTCTGCCACCCCACCCGCCCGCCCCAGGAGCAGAACATTCATCTCAGGGACCCACAGCTCCCTCAAGCACTCAGGTGGGGACCAGAGTGCTTATTCGGACTCCTGCTCCACCTGGTTACAAGGTGCATGTGTGAGTGTGTGTGTGTGTGTGTGTGTGTGTGTGTGAGTGTGAGTGTGAGTGTGTGTGTGTGTGTATGTGGGTGTGTCTCTGTCTGTCTGTCTGTCTGTCTGTCTGTCTGTCTGTCTTTCTGTCTGTCTGTCTGTCTGTCTGTGTACCACTCAGTGGATCCAAGCTTCCCTGAAGCTCTCATTATCATATTAAGAGAATCCTTTGCTCTTCTGTTGAAACCCTGAGTGCCTCACAGCAGAAGGTTCCGGGGTGTTTTCACCTGACAGCGAGGCTTTGCTTTGTCTCCCCCACTCTCTGCAGTGGTGCGGCTCACAGCTCTCTGGGCAGCTGGGCAGCTTTAGTGCAGTAAGATTTTATGCTGTCCAATGCAGACACCCCCTCCCCTCCCACACACACACACACACACACACACACACACACACACACAGACACACACACACACACACACACACAAAACACACACACACACACACACACACACACACACAGACACACACACACACACACACACACACACACACACACACACACACACACACACACACACACACACACACACACACACACACACACAGTCATTTCCATTCAATCAATGCATCGGTGGTCAGAGGATGAAACTGCAGGTTCATTCCAAGGAGCTGGACACTAAGCCTGATGGCACGCACTCAATAACTCATTTCAGTAGTGTTGGCATAAAATAGCAAATGTGTTATTAACCTTCGACAAACAAACCATGTAATTATCTGTTAGAATGCTACGAGCCTGTGGATGCCATATGCAGACTAAAACACATAATTACACAGCAGCAATATAGGCAAGGCTCTCCAGCGACTATAGGGAGGAGTTGATTTTTTTGTGACACAAAAGACACGCATTAAATCTGCTGGTCTCTTGGCAGAAAGACACAATGGGACATACCACTCCAAACGCAATAACTAGCATTCTGCACACTGACCATAGTTAGTTGATTTGCTTGGCAGGGCAGTTCTCTGCCATATTCTGATTTTGTATTCAGTTGTTCCCCATGCAGGCTCTGCCTCTGTGCTCCGGTCCGTCTGCACCTGCATCTGTCTCTGTCTCTAACAGCACTTAATGAACTGCTCCAACATGACAGACTCTGCTGGCCGCAGGAGCCTTCTCCTGACAGAGCT
>NC_045153.1:31097457-31104957 GCF_900700415.2 Clupea harengus
ACAAATGATCTTGGAATGTGTGAAACAAACCAGTTGTGCTTTTTACCTTAACCTTTTAAAGGAGGTCTAGGATTAAAGATCTGAGCCTTGCTATGAATGCCCAGTAGTACATATGGCGTCTTATCAAATGGACTTCAGACATTCTTCAAGTTGAAAACAGATCAGAGCCTGTAAAGTTTATGGACTTGTGAGAACCAAGTATATTTCTGTGAGAAAAGCCAGAAGTACTCTGTCAGAAAGGCTCTGATATGACCAGCCTGGTTGAAAGGTTGAATAAAAGTAAAAGCAGAAGAAATGACTTAGCCTCTTAAAGAACATGCTTAAAGGAGACTTATCGGTACCAACGAGAATCCTACCCTAACTGATAGTAAAAGGTAATATATACCAAAGCTACTGATCAGACAGACATGAGAAACCAAGGCTAGGAAATGTGAGGAATCAATCTGAACTGAACATTCTATTCCAGAATACTGAAAAAAGGCCAGGTTTCCATCTCTCAGACACTTAACAGACACGTCATGGCAGTGTTTCAAATATGGTGCTGTTTAAATGTGCACATTACCTAAACTAGCTCGAACACAGACAATATGTATGCTGCAAGTTTGACCCAAAACTGCATAAATCAAAAGGCAGTGCAGTGCAGTGACATGATTTATCTTCAGTGGATTAAAACAAGGACGAGACAGTAGTCAGTTTGTCAACAAAAAAGTTTCCTATTCGTTGAAAAGCACTGAGAGGCTGTGCAGTGGCCTTTTCCTGCTTCAGCCATTAGCTGTGAGGGCAACAGAGGTCCACTAAGATAGGGGATGGGCTATGACTGTTAATGAGCCAGGGACACCAGCATAAAATCCATCCTGCAATCAAACTAATGATTGCAATCATGTCGGCGATAAATAGCTTCTGTTTGAAAGCGCCTCAGATGGTCTCTCTCTCTCTCTCTCTCTCTCTCTCTCTCTCTCTCTCTCTCTCTCTCTCTCTCTCTCTCTCTCACTCAGGGAGGGGTCATTAACCTGCTATCTCTCTGTCTTTGGAGGACGGGGGAGAGTGTTGTTTCATGAATGCCACTGGTGAAGGCTCTGCAGCCCTGTTGTGACAAACAGCCCCTGCCTGAGCCCTTTCCTGGAAGCCCCCCACGGGGCCACACACAGCTGCAGGGGGCTTCTGTGGGCTGAAGTGAGGCAGAGGGGCTCCTGTGTGTCTGGGCTGGGCAGAAATGTTGCCAAAAATGAGTCAGACATGAATTATCACTGAATGACACCTGCGTAGTTCATCTCTTTGGTAAAACACGCGCACTAAACCATCGAAATGACTGCTGTACAAAGCGCTGCCTATTTGCGTCAAACACGACGAAAAAAGATAATCACTTTTGTTGTGATCTCATGACAGGTTGTCCAGTGGCGTGCGTGTATGGGACACCTCCTCCAGGCTCCGGTGGCAGATGCATCCACACACTCTCCACCACACTCCACACTCTCCAACACTCTCTCACCCTTCTGCCAGGGCTTCACAACGGCACAGAACACCACTTCCACCAACAAGCAGCCAAATGCAATTCACAACGCAGTGACGCCTGAGGACAAAGCCTACTGACACAACACAAGGAGCAGGAAGAGCGAGAGGAGAGGAGAGGAGAGGGGAGGGGAGGGGAGGGGGCCTAAAACGGCAACAGCAATTTAGTAGCGCGACAGAAATGCGTCTTGAAATTGCACGTAATTCCTCAACGCTGTCTCTGTGTGCTTGTGTGTCTGTGACATCAAACGGAGCACGTGCACAAGCAAGCTCTGCCATCTCTAAAGCTTCTCTTCTGAGAGCCCAACACACACACACACACACACACACCGCTATTTAGGGCCCATGTCACTCGCAAATCACTCCCAAATACTGTGTGACACAGACATTGCCCCACCTGCACGTCGGGAGAAGAATGAGATTCTCCTTGGCTCAGACGTGTCCCTACGAGTCTCCACTTCAGGGAGGGCCCAGCTTGACACCCACAGGCATGTGATTGTCTGGCGTTATAAAAATGAATCTGAGCAAAGTCATCTTCCTCTCAGAGCTCAAAGGCCCTCCATCTGTCAACCTCCATTACGGCTCAACTTAATGATGCAGAGCAGGCCTGGAAAAGCTCTAATAAAGCTCTATTATTTCCAAATGGCGCTGAAGCCCTTTTGGTGGTGCTTCGCTGTAGAATGCAGGTTATTCAGTGGTAGATCAATAAATACTCTTTTTGAGACTGTCTGTTAATTCAAAATGTCCATGTTAATGGGTCTGCTAATATAGTCTCCAGACAACATAATGGGTAAGACTGATTGATAATGAAATGACAATTACTCATAAAGGGGAGGGAAGGTTTTAAGCATTTTCACGCAAGCAAGGTCCAAACTCAAAATGAATTCAAGTAAAGTAAATAACACCCAAAATAAAAATCCTTTCTGAAATAACAAACAGCTGAATTATCAGCTGAAATTATTTTAAAACGTTATACAAAATGTATTTTATAATCATAATAGACGTATGACAAGGAAATTATCTTTTGTCCTTTTTTCTTTGTACAGCTTTTCATTGCCAAAGCCAGTCACTGCATAATACCCCTCTTGGCACACAGCTCAAATATATTCCAAGGTTAAGCCTTTAATCATTTGGCAATGGCCATAATAATAATAATATAACTTGAGCAATTAGGTGTAATTAGAACCATATTATTATTCCACAGGCACACGCACACGCATACGCAGTGCAGTGTTGTTTCATGTGGCTCATGTAAGTATTTATGTGCTCACCTCATAGTGGGGGATTGGCACGGGACCTTATTAGGACACTGTGGAACTTTAACACTGGTGGTGAAATGGCATTGACCAGAGGTCACTCAGACACCTCCTCAGACCTCTCCTCTGACCTCTCCTCTCCTCTCCTCTCCTCTCCTCAGACCTCTCCTCTCCTCTCCTCTCTCTCCTCTCCTCAGACCTCTCCTCTCCTCAGACCTCTCCTCTCCTCTCCTCAGACCTCTCCTCTCCTCTGACACTCAGACCTCTCCTCTCCTCTCCTCTCTCTCCTCTCCTCAGACCTCTCCTCTCCTCTCCTCTCTCTCCTCTCCTCAGACCTCTCCTCTCCTCAGACCTCTCCTCTCCTCTCCTCAGACCTCTCCTCTCCTCTGACACTCAGACCTCTCCTCTCCTCTCCTCTCTCTCCTCTCCTCAGACCTCTCCTCTCCTCTCCTCAGACCTCTCCTCTCCTCTGACACTCAGACCTCTCCTCTCCTCAGACCTCTCCTCTCCTCTGACACTCAGACCTCTCCTCTCCTCAGACCTCTCCTCTCCTCTCCTCAGACCTCTCCTCTCCTCTCCTCAGACCTCTCCTCTCCTCTCCTCAGACCTCTCCTCTCCTCAGACCTCTCCTCTCCTCTGACACTCAGACCTCTCCTCTCCTCTCCTCTCTCTCCTCTCCTCAGACCTCTCCTCTCCTCAGACCTCTCCTCTCCTCAGACCTCTCCTCTCCTCTCCTCAGACATCTCCTCTCCTCTCCTCTCCTCCGCCTTCTCCTCTCCTCTCCTCTCCTCTCCTCAGACCTCTCCTCAGACCAGACTACAGCAGCCGTCAGCCTGGCCATCAGGACCTCTCTGATGGCAGCCATGATAAAGACCTTATCACACGATGTAATTATGCAACAGAGAGATGACATAAAGCAGTCTTAAGATGTTTGGTCTGGAGGTATAATAACACCATGTCATAAGCCTCACAGAAATAACATTCCTTGCCTCATGTTGAGCAGCCAGGGGAAAAATGCATATGGACCCTAATTTATACTGTATACAAGGCCATAAATGTAGGCTGTAATGTACTCTAATTTATACTGTATACAGGGCCATATATGTAGACTGTAATGTATTCCTAATTTATACTGTACACAGGGCCATATATGTAGACTTAATGTATTCCATGTGTAAGCTCAGCCTTTTCCTTGTCTCTTTTCTCCTCCCTTCTCCCAGGGGTGGTGCCATTCAAGGGGCCTGCGTCTTTCTTGGGTAGAAACAATCTTTTCATTTAACGTTCTTCTCCAAAGGATGTGGCCATCTTTTATCTTTTCAGTATTTTGCTTACCTGCCATACTTTAGTGGCTACCATACTTCTAAAACCCTCCTAACCCAGACATATGTCTGCCTTCCTTGACCAGCATGTGCTTTACAAGCAAGAATGTTAGAAGAGTCCGTGTCACCTAGTAAATTCCACATGCTGCACTTTCTTTACTGCACTTTAAATACTGTTCACAATGCACTGGCTCCCAGCAATCTTTTCTAAAGCCTCTCCAATGATTACCCTGGCCTCCACAGCCAGACAGCATGAAAGTGTACGGTATGATGAAGACAATAACCATGATTCTCTTCATGCTGAAACACTGAGGTGTTGTGCTCCCATTTTTTCAGAGGCAAATGTAGATAGACTCTTTGTCCCAAACCGATGGTGAAATGGTCTATACCGTACGTATTTAGGCAAACAAAAGAGATGATGTGAGAACACAGCAGTGTCACTGCACTGACTCGTGTCTCTGCCCTTAAGTGGCGTATGGTTTGATTGGATGATAAAACACGGGCTATTTAACACTCCAATCAGAGATCCTTTCTGAGCGCTGGGAACCCAAGGCCATTATGAGTCTGTGATTCAGTTTCTTGAAAAGTGCTGGTGCTCTCTCTCCCCCCTCCCCATGCGGTGTGTGTAATGCGGTCCTGGGGGGCTGGAGGTAGCAGCAGTGGGATGAGTAACCCAAGCCTGTGCGGAGGCAGGAGTGGCAGGGGGATGAGTAACCCAGGCCTGTGCGGAGGCAGGAGTGGCAGGGGGAAGACAGGTGGGTTAGTGAGGCAGGAGTGGCAGGGGGAAGACAGGTGGGTTAGGGCTCCTCTCATCCTGAGCCCCCCTTGGCAGCCAGGGAAGGGTCTGTGCATTAGAGAAGAAACAGCCGCACCTGCCTCCCAATCCCCCCAATCCACCCCAAACCCCTCCACCGCCAACCCCAGCCCTGCCTCCCAATCCCCCCAATCCACCCCAAACCCCTCCACCTCCACCGCCAACCCCAGCCCTGCCCCCCAATCCCCCCAATCCCCCCAATCCACCCAATACCCCTCCACCTCCACCGCCAACCCCAGCCCTGCTCCACAATATGCTCCGGGAGGCCATGAATTGATTAAATGCGACTCTGGAAAAAGTTAACGACGTAGAACCGAGCGAAGTGCACCGGCAGAATCTCAATGAGCTGGGGGCTGAAGATTTAGCAGTTCCTTGTCCTCACTCTGGGGCCCACGAGCCTTAAATGCACCGTTTGAACACCTGTCTAATTCCTCCTCTCGCCACCATGGTGAACACAGAAAGAACAATTAAACTGATAAAGGGAGGCGAGAGAGGCAAATGACGCTAAATCAGCACGTCCTCTTCCTGCATGCTAAATCTGGACTCAAACGGTTTCTGCTCCAGTGGAGGGCAAAAGAAGGACTCAAATGGCTTGGGTAAATTGCATAATGTGGTGCGCGCTACATTGCTAAAAATACAAGTTCCCAAGCACCAAAAGTAGACACTGATTGGCAAAATGATGCTAATTACATATGCTATCCAAACACATGGGAGGCAAACTGCAGATTAATGCTCTCCCCCTCCCAAACCAGTTTACATATAAACCCTATAAACCTTTTATACCCCTAATAGAACAACTACACACTGTAGGTTTTGGGCAGGGAGACAGAAGCTGAAGACATTTAGAGTGGCGAAAACATCCCTAGAAGCCCCTCTAATACCATTGAGTGCTGGGGATGGCCTCCCCCCCCCCCCCCCCCCCCCCAACCACCACCACCACCACCACCACCACCCTCTTCCATCACTCCCGGCACCTCTGGGACTGAGGCAGACCCACCCACCACAGGGGCCTGACCACAGTACCCACCCAGCCCCCCCCCCCCCCCCGTGGCCATTCCAGCTCTGTGGCCAGTGGAGCTCCACTGGGGCTCACTGGAGGGAGTGGTTTCTGAGAGTGATGGAAGAGTTAGAATTATTGATGTTGTTGTCTCCTTTCTGGCAGCCCCTCCTCCTCCCCCGTTCCCCCTCTCCTTCTGTCCACACCCCAGTCATCCACCCATCATGCCTCCACCTCATCCCTCTGGCAGCAGCGGCGGCGTGTCAGATTTACACTGCCACTCACTCCACCCTCGCTGAGGTCATTGGCACTGGCGAGTGGCACGCCTGCCTCTGCTTATTGTGCCGTTCCAATGATCAATGACTGTTTGCCGGCATAATCCATACCAATCATGGCAGCTGCCTGGAAAACAGTCAGCTACTTTTTTTTCATAAAGCCATTAATGAGGCAGTCAACGGGCAGTGAACTGTAAGTGTATTAAAAGACCACAAGCGGTAAATCAACACCAAATGTCAACACATAAAGCCCATATTACTTTCATTGCAACTGGATTACATGGTTCTAGAGTTCATTAGCAGCTAAGGTACCCGACGCACACGCATGACCCATCCGAAGCCAGAGCGTTTAAGAACATTAGCCTCCCCAGGTGCAGCAGGGAGGAAGCAGACACCATAATGTTCCTAAATGGCCGGGGGGAGTGGGGGGGGGGGGGGAGCAGCTGAGTGGGTTGCAGGAAGAGGAGAGGACTCCTCTAAGTCCTTGCACGTGTCCTCTCCTTCACCTCCCCCTGCTGCAGCACCATCCCCCCCACCCCCCTCTCCGCGCATCCTCTTAAATCAATACATAAGACCCCTAATACCCATAATGCACTGGTGTATGTGCTTTATGACGGCCCTTTTTCTCCTGACACGGCACTCTGCGCACAGACTCCCTGAAGCCCCCCGCCTCATCGCCCCCCACCCCCCCCTGTCAGATAGCCTCTAAGAGTAAGTCTCCCTGACACTTTATTCCCCCTCCCCATTCAAGGGAAAAACAACTCAAGTTTATGAGAGGTGCTACTGAACTGTGGGTAAAGAGCTGCTAGATGTGTCTGGATCTTTTATTCTTTTCTCTTTTCCCTCTCAGGCTCTCTGCTGTACGAACTCGCTGAAGATAGTAAAGAGGAGAGCGCATCATGCTGAAGAAATCAAACCAAATACCCAGATGAATTCCTAAAGGGTGCAGTTTGCCTCTTGTCATGCGGGCATCAGGAAGCGTAACTCTATTTCAGTCTAACTAAGAGACCCTTTCCATAGGGGACTACTCTCCAAAGAACAGACTCACCTCCACATATAAAATGGGAAAGATCCCAATTTTATCTCCCAGCATGCCCTCTGCCCAGTTGTCATCCACCCTTCGGATCACAGTCAGAATCTCGTCCTGTGGGAGAGAGAGGACTTTTTAATCATCAGGTAAACTCATAGAGTCAGCCTCAGAAAGCACATGAGCAATACAGGAGTGGAAGAACAGAAGCACAGACATAAACCTCTGGCCTTAGCAGAGGGCTACACAACGGACCGCTGCGCTGGAACCAAGCATTCAAATGGCCGGGCTCAAAACACACTT
>NC_045153.1:31107457-31114957 GCF_900700415.2 Clupea harengus
GCATGTATGAATGTATGTATGTATGTATGTATGTATGTATGTATGTATGTATGTATGTATATGTCTGCATGTATGAATGTATGTATGTATGTATGTATGTATGTATGTATGTATGTATGTATGTACTGTATGTATGTATGTATGTATGTATGTATGTACGTACGAAAGTGTATGAATGTATGTACATATGTATGTATGTATGTATGTATGGATGGTTGTGGTACAGTTTGCATATGTGTATATCCATGCCCACTATGTGTGTATGTATTTCCGTGTATGTGTGCGTGTGTTTATTTGGGTGGGAGGGGGTGACCCAGGCGCCGATGACTGGGTGAGGGAGGGTAAGAGGGTAAGCCTCTGGGGGGGGATCTGGGCGCAGAGCTGCTGGATGTCGCCGGGCTTCATTAATGATGTGCCCTGGGGTAAGCAGGGACTGGCAGTAATTGAGCGGTTTGTGGCACAAGGAACCTTCTCCTCCAGTGTGGATTAAGGGGCTGGCACGGGGCCGGCTCCCAGGTAACATTCATTACACACTTCCTGGAGCCACAGGGAGAGGGTTAGGGGAAGCAGGAGAGAGATAGAGAGATGGAGAGAGAGTGAAAGAGGGAGAGAGAGGGGGAGGTATATACCCGGTGTCTGCCTGCCTCTGTTGCAGGGATGCAGGGAGTACACAAATCAGCAGCCTCATCTGTCTGAAGTTAAAGTCCTGCTCAATGCAGATGACCTGGTGCTGCCAGAGCACTTCTGTCACAACTGGGTCGGTCCTGACAGTCCATTTGGCAAAAAAACAAGACTATGATGTTCCAAAAGAAAGCCAGGAACATCACAGGAAACCAGATACCTTTTTCACTCTAGGAAACAGCGTTCTAGAGCATTCATCATGTTATGATTATCTTGATCTGACACTCAGCGCCTCAGAAAAGTTTGACCTTGCAGTGAATCTGTGAAAGAAAAAAGCTCACTAAGCCCTCTATGCTATCAAAAGAAATGTCCATAGAATACAAATTCCAATCAAAATCTGGCGCAAGATGTGTGACAGTGTCATCATGTCCATTGCATCTGTATGGGTGTGAGATATGCGGCCCACTCAATAAGCCCCATTGCATCTGTATGGGTGTGAGATATGCAGTCCACTCAATAAGATAGATTTCACTGGATCAGACAAACATCCCACAGAAGATGTGGCGGCCTTTCTATGATTTCTAATTTTCCAAATCCAAGTTCCAGTCAAGGCTGTGGGTCTGGTCAGCAGGTAGTGGATTACGCACTCTCGTTACTCCAAAAGTTGAAAGAATAATCCATTTATTTTGGCTCCAAAAAGGTGAACATAAACGAGTAGTAAATTCAGACAATAAAGCAAAGTTAACTACAGTAAACTAAAAAAGGCTAAACTAGTATCGAAAAGTGATCAAAAAACCATATCTTTTACACGCCTCTAGACCCAACATTTGCTACCAAGTTCTCCTCATGAGCTGTCCAGGTGCCACCACTAATAATCCGTCCAGGTGAAATCTACTGATGAGCCGTCCAGGTGACAACTATTAATGGGCGGTTCAGGTGACAAATTAACAATCATTCTAAAGTTCAATGAAATGGTAGTCCAATATAAAGATATAGAAACAATATAATCATATAAACACAGTCAAACTAACCCAGGGCAAATGCAAACTTTATGTCTGGACAAAAATGTCCAAAACGGCTACAACAGAAGACCTGCATACTGAATTAACTAGAAATCCTCTCAAACTTAAGAGGTCAGCCCTGAAGCCAGTCCTCTCTGTGGGTCAGTGCTCAAGTTAACTCATACACTAACCCATCAAGATCAGACCAACGCTCCTTCCCAAAGTCAGATCAGAGCTAAACTAATTAAGAACCAAAGTAAGAAAGTGTATTTGGAACTCTGGGACAATGAAACCAAATCACAAACCAAATTTGAATGCTATCTGACACTAAAGATAGACTATGAATTAGCAGAGTATCTTCACACCAGAGGCAAGTCCTAACGCAGTACAGGCTCGGCGACCACAACCTAGCAGCAAAGAAAGAAAGGCTACAAATCGTGGCCACTAAGAGAACAACGCATTTGTGCTCACTGTATGACTGCTGGGATGGAGACAATGATATACTTTCTCCTTCATTGTGAAAACATATACTGTATGTGTTCATGTTTGTGTGTTTTTCCCCAGTTAGCTTCATTGTTGAAATTTTAAACCACTATCAGTGTTTTTCTTTTCTTTTCTTTGCTTTGGCAACACTGTACATGAACGGTCATGCCAATAAAGCTACCTGAATTAGAATTTGACCTCGTGAGAGGGAGGGAGAGAGAGGGAGAGAGAGGGAGAGAGGGAGAGATAGAGAGGGAGAGAGAGAGGGGGAATCTGAAACGGATCGATTCTTACTCAATGTATCTCGGCTGTGTGGTCGGGCTGGTCTGGGATCAGTTCTCATCACTGTGTTAGAGAGCTATTGAGTTGCCTCAGACTCCGCATCATAAATCTTACTGGACTGGATCATGTACCTTGGGCGCAGTGATGAGTGCTGAGCTCCGGCTGAACACATGCTCTACCAACACTACACTGAGGCTGAACACACGCTCTACCAACACTACACACAAGCTGAACACACGCTCTACACACCAACACTACACACAGGCTGAACACATGCTCTACGCCAACACTACACACAGGCTGAACACATGCTCTACACACCAACACTACACACAGGCTGAACACATGCTCTACCAACACTACACACAGGCCTGAACACATGCTCTACACACCAACACTACACACAGGCTGAACACATGCTCTACACACCAACACTACACACAGGCTGAACACATGCTCTACACACCAACACTACACACAGGCCTGGCTGCTGCTGAACACATGCTCCACACACCAACACTACACACAGGCTGAACACATGCTCTACACATCAACACTACACACAGGCCTGGCTGCTGCTGAACACACGCTCTACACCAACACCACACACAGGCTGAACACATGCTCTACACACCAACACTACACACAGGCTGAACACATGCTCTACCAACCAACACTACACACAGGCTGAACACATGCTCTACCATCACTACACACTGAGGCTGAACACATGCTCTACACACCAACACTACACACAGGCTGAACACACGCTCTACACACCAACACTACACACAGGCTGAACACATGCTCTACCAACACTACACACTGAGGCTGAACACATGCGCTACACACCAACACTACACACAGGCCTTTCTGCTGCTTTGTGTCAATGCACCACCGGAACAGCAGATATGCCGATGCAGAATTGATCAAAAGCTTTATTGACTAATTGGCTGACCTGTAATGAAAGCATCATTAAACTGCTGGACAGTGAAATCAATATGGCACTGTGTTCTGTGTTCTGAGTGCATGAGAGGCCTCCCAGTGAGGCTGCCCCCACCTGTCCCCTTGGCAGCCATGATGGACTCAATCTGAGAACAATGAGAGCACTGACGGACGGCGGCCACTCGCCTTCTCCTCTTTCACAGGGGATGGCCTGACTTGCTCATGCTCTGCATCGGGACTGAATAGTGTTCTCTCTCTCTCTCTCTCTCTCTCTCTCTCTCTCTCTATGACACACACACACACACACACACACACACACACACACACACACACACAGAGACTCCCCCTCTGTTGAGTTTTGTCCCTGGTCCAAGGCGGCTGCACTTTTGTGGAGACAAACCATGCTCCTCTACCTCCGCTTCCTGCGGGGAAGTTTGGGCCTCCGCTCCAGTGACACACAGATACCAGTGTAGTCACACACACACACACACACACACACACACACACACACACACACACACACACACACACACACACACACACACACACACACACACACACTCTCTTAGATAAACAGAACAGACAAATGACAGGCTTTGAAGTGGAGACGGAACAGTGGGGAATACAAATGCTAGATGTTTATGCTAGTGTTCCACAAAAGCAGAATCGCGTGCAAGACTTTTCCATGTATGTGTAAGTGTGTCGGAAGAAGGGTTGGAGCGATGGGTTGGTGGAGAGAGAGAGAGAGAAAGAAAGACATAGAGAGCGAAAGAGAGAGAGAGAGAGAGATGGAAGTTGACTGACGGGCACGGCTCTGATGAAAGGGACCCCTCCATTGTGTGCTCCCACTCAGCATAATTACCCCTGTGACACAGGAACTCGCTCGCTCTACCTGGGGAGCGGGCGGCTGCATGAATGCTTAATGTACTCTCAATAAGGCTGTCAGTCCTGGAGCGATATGAAACCTGATAAAAAAAAGGAGCCCCATTTAGACCCCATCTTCCCCAATCGTGAGGAACAATCAACAGTTCCCTCTCCCACTCTGACCTTTGTGGCTTAAGCAGGATGTCTAGAAATAGGCATTTATGAAACGCTGTGCCCCACATGGCCCCGGCTCAGGAGGCCCATTCTTCGAACAGATTGGGCTGATAATTGCCACTAGTCACCTGATGTACTACACAGAAAATATCGAGTGTTCTATTTGTCAAAATTATAAATGGTCAACAGCTTGAGGAGGGCAGACATATTTCCTCTAGTCTACAGGCCAGATCAATAAAAAGGGAAAGTTTAGAGAGGAAAAAAGGGATTTGTCGCGTGCAAATTCAGCCTCAAATGTAGTGGAGACTCAGGGTCTATCAGTTTATCAGGCTGACAGGCTCTTTGATGCAAGCCGCTGCTGCCTGTGATTATGCTGCCTGCTCTGCTAATGAAGCCATAATGAGAGAGGGGCTGGAGGTGAAGACATGAAGAGAGATCTGCAGCACACAGACGACACAGACACAGACATGAAGAGAGATCTGCAGCACAGACACAGACACAGACATGAAAAGAGATCTGCAGCACACAGACGACACAGACACAGACATGAAGAGAGATCGGCAGCACAGACACAGACATGAAGAGAGATCTGCAGCACAGACACAGACATGAAGAGAGATCTGCAGCACACAGACGACACAGACACAGACATGAAGAGAGATCTGCAGCACAGACACAGACACAGACATGAAGAGAGATCTGCAGCACAGACACAGACACAGACATGAAGAGAGATCTGCAGCACAGACACAGACACAGACATGAAGAGAGATCTGCAGCACACAGACGACACAGACACAGACATGAAGAGAGATCTGCACCACAGACGACACAGATAGAGACAGGAAGAGAGAGAGACTGAAAACAGGAACAGAGAAGGAAGAGGAAGAGGAAGATAATGAACATACCTGAAACATCCTAACCAATGGAAATCCTCTGGAAGCCTATTTAACAATCACTCTAATCTGATCTAATCTGCACACGATTGATCTTTGCACATAACTATGGTTTAGAAAAAAAAAATCTGCACCACAGACACAGACACAGACATGAAGAGAGATCTGCAGCACACAGACGACACAGACACAGACATGAAGAGAGATCTGCAGCACAGACACAGACACAGACATGAAAAGAGATCTGCAGCACACAGACGACACAGACACAGACATGAAGAGAGATCGGCAGCACAGACACAGACATGAAGAGAGATCTGCAGCACAGACACAGACATGAAGAGAGATCTGCAGCACACAGACGACACAGACACAGACATGAAGAGAGATCTGCAGCACAGACACAGACACAGACATGAAGAGAGATCTGCAGCACAGACACAGACACAGACATGAAGAGAGATCTGCAGCACAGACACAGACACAGACATGAAGAGAGATCTGCAGCACACAGACGACACAGACACAGACATGAAGAGAGATCTGCACCACAGACGACACAGATAGAGACAGGAAGAGAGAGAGACTGAAAACAGGAACAGAGAAGGAAGAGGAAGAGGAAGATAATGAACATACCTGAAACATCCTAACCAATGGAAATCCTCTGGAAGCCTATTTAACAATCACTCTAATCTGATCTAATCTGCACACGATTGATCTTTGCACATAACTATGGTTTAGAAAAAAAAAATCTATGAACCAGTTCTTGTCAGATGATAGATAGACACATACCTTTGTGAAGGTCAGGCAGTCTTTGTCCTGGTCTTTGTCCTTGACCTCAAAGTCATAGAGCGCCTTGCCTTGTGGTGGCGTCTGGGACAGGGGCTTAATGCACTGGATGTAGCTGGCCGGGAGGAAGCCGTGGCTGCCGTTCAGCTCCCCGTGATACCAGTTCTCATCCACCTTGCGGCGCAGGATGATGATGTCGCCCTTGTTAAATTTGAGGTCACCTGGCTCCTTCCCTTCGTAGCTGTACAGGGCCTTCCCACAGGGCAGCTGAGGAACATTCTGGAACAAGAGAGAAATGAAAAAGAAAAAGGTCCAATTATTTTTTTGGTCACTCGGGCCCGAAGGATATTTTGGATGAAAAAACCTGCGTGAGAATAATCAGCTCCCAACACACTGTCACTTGGAATTGCAATTCTATCTACTGAAAGAGTTATGTGGTCAAAACAAAAGAGACCTGACGTTGTCTGAGGCTAAGAAATCATCTCTGTTGCTGGCTCACAATGACAGACATAAGGCTCCTTCATTAGCTGAGGTGATCTTGTAGATGCCTATTACGGCACTTTGGTGCAATAAGAAGAAAGCAACTGCCTTATTCATCCAACTCTGTTCAAGACTCAGATTACTTCAGACAGACATTGGCTTTAGCTACCATTTTCAATGACAGAATAGTACCTTTACAGGAAAACCGGTCCACCTTTAGTCCGACTTTAAAATAATTGATCGGTGTTAAACCACTAAAAACTCACAGGTCTGGGGAAGATAGGGGGAAAGTGAGGGCAGGGCTGGGGGGGGGGGGGGGGGGGGGGGGGAGGGTTGGGGCAGTCTCTTTGAAGCAGGAACACCATCAAAAGGGTCGACTGATGCAAGGAGCTGGAAATACTCTGAAGCTGGAGTTAAAAGCCACCTTGCCCAAATTGACATTACAGGCTTCCATCTGCCCCTGTCTGTGCTGACAGGCTGGTAGTGGGGGATGAAAGGCCACACAGTGGGAGAGGAGAAGGGGGCATGTCTGGTGTGATCCACTGGACCTGGCTACACTGCAGGAGCAGGAGCAGGAGCAGGTGATAAGCCAGAGAGAGAGAGAGAGAGAGAGAGAGAGAGAGAGAAAAGAGCAGGTGCTGCTCGCTCCCTTCAATCATCTGCCATCCTTCTCTGACTGAGAACAGATCTCAGATTGACATTCTGTCCCCCAAACTCTTCCTCCAACTCTCATTCAGATACACACACACACACACACTCAAAAACTAAAACACACACACACACACACACACACACACACTCAAACAGAAAAACTACAAACACACACACACAGGCACAGGCACATACACATAAACATACAGATCCACTCCAACAGCATCCCTTATCCCAAGCCCCCTGCTGGGTTGTGTTGAGTCATCCACATCCCCACAATAGGGGGCCTCTCCCCTCCTCTCCTCTCCTCTCCT
>NC_045153.1:31119957-31124957 GCF_900700415.2 Clupea harengus
GGAAGTGGCCATTTAACCACAACTCCCACAGGAACACAGACAGAGTCCCTTCGTGATGTCATGAAAGCAATGTGCCTTCCACTCTCGCCACCGAAAGCGGCCGAGTCTGAGTCATTTAGCCCTGCTGATTGCCTCTTCACACCAGCACGTCCATCCACTGAGCAGAGCCAGCTTTTAGATTTCAATGGCGTGACGCAGGCTGTCCACTACCCTGCCCACCGCTGGCATGCATTTGCTTTTGTTGTCCCCCCCGACTCCTCCGAGTTCTCAAGCAGGCAGGTGGCAAAGCAGTGGTGCAGATTCCCATTCTGTTAAAAGCCACTTTAGTGCGGAAATGAGCCTCAACACTTGAAGGGGTAAGACATTAAAGATGGGCTTTATGAGATGAATCCACCTACACACATGCTGATGTAGCCGCTGAAACGTACAGGCTTCTGCTGCTCATCACTGGATATTGTTATTCAGCACAGCGTAGAATACACTCACTGGCTCTATAAAAGAATAATAACATACCCACACAGGCACCCACACACACTCATCTCCCTGAGATCATGAACAGTCACACACAAACACACCCACACAGACACAACAACACACGCGGGCTATGACTCACAACACACACAATGCGTAACGCACACACAGACACACGCACGCACACGCACGCGCACACGCACACACACACACACAAAGAGGCTTTATTTTCTGTCTTTTCTCTCTCTGTCTTCTCTTGCAGGGTCTTCTCCGAGAGAGCCTATTCACCCTCTCCAACTCTCTCCTCTCCAGCACCCCAACCTGCCGCTCCAACACACACACACACACACACACACACACACACACACACACACACACACACACACACACACACACACACACACACACACACACACACACACACACACCGTTCAGCTCCACTAGTTCATGCCCACAATAAAGAGACATCAGCTTTGCCACCAGTCCTCAGTACGGGATGATAATCCCAGGCAATGACTGGAGGCTTTTGGGGGACACAGGGGCCCAGGACACTCAAAGAGGGAGCCACTGTAGGCACGATGATCCTCAGCACATGTTTCATTACAGAGGTGTGGGCAGAACAGGGAGGCACTTCATCATCCTGATCTGCCTCTTGATCAGCATTTAGGCCCAGCAGTCAAAGGAATGAGTGGTGGGGCATGGGGCTGTCTACGAATAAACGGCACTCATTTTACTTTGGCAAAGCCGCTTTTTAGACGCGGAAAGAGCGCTGGGACTTCACCTAAAGGGGTGAGCCTCAGGCATTGGGGATGAGTTTCAGCGTGAAGGTTTCAACACATGGGATTTCACCCCTGGCTTATCACTGATCTTTAAAAGCACCATTGGTGAGAACGTCAGCAGTCAGTGACGCGGCTGAGAGGGAACACGCTCATGCTCCATATCTCAGTTGCTCAGAAGCAAACACATCTTCCATTGATAAAAAAGATAGTGATACTGATAAAAAATGTATTATCAGATGTGCATTCAACCTCATGAAGGGCAAAACACTCATTATACAGAACAACACAGTGTCTCCTTTCACATTCCGCCAGTCCCCATGTGTGTCCTGAAGAAGAGAACATCTACTGAAGGGTCACACTCATGTGCCCCTGAGTAACGGCCGCATGTCTGACTCGCTCCTGACTCTCTAGTTAGAGAGGTGACATCGCCGTAATGCTGCTAAATAGGTGTGAAATTCACTTGAAACCGTCTGAAGAACTGGGCACTGCATACAGTCAGAGATAACTAATGAGTGTTGGGGATCTCGCCATGCCCTCCCTTTTATCTGACACGTTCCTGGTGCGCCCCGACTGGAAGAAGTGTGAGATTGCGGCGGCGGCTGCGTCAGATGGCGCTGTGAGGGTGAGGCTGGGCACTGTGTGCCCCGGGGCAGCCTGGGAGGAAATGATGCACGTAGACGGAGGAGAAGAAGCACATAAATCCATCCAGAGACGGCAGAGAGCGCACACACCAGCCAACGCATATGGGATGCGCCACAGTTAATTAAATGTGACAGATCTGATGTCTCATGATTTGAAATGCCATGGGATCTAAAGAAGCCTCAGTGAAATTAGAATGACTTTCGAGCCCCTTAAGACCTGTAATCCACAGCCGCTAAACCTAATCACTATTCCGACACTATTCCCCACCCCACCGCCACCCCCACCCCCTCGCTGCCGCCCAGACCCCCCCCCCCCACCTGCGTGCGGAGGACAGCAGCATGCTGGGTGCTGGGGCAGAAGATAGCGGAGCTGTGTGTGTTATTGTTTTACATAACTCTCGGCGCACACATAGACAGACTGGCCCACTCAATAAACCCCCCCTGGCCTCGCGCTCATCTCCGCGCCCTCTCCACGCGCTGACAGATGTGCTAATATTGTTTTCACAGGCAGAGGTGAACCGTGAGGACTGCAGAGGGGAGGCGTGGAGGCCTGGGGTTTGGCCCTCTGCCAGGGGCTTTAGAGAGGGGAGATCTGAGCGGCCTCCCGGGAGAGAGGACCAGGCTTCAATAGGACCAGAGATGGTGGGACCGGTGGACAGAAAGGTGATGGATGGATGGATGGCTGAATGAATGAATGAATGAATGAATGGATGGATGGATGGATGGATGAATGGATAGATAGACAGATAGATAGACAGATAGATGATGGATAGACAGATAGATGGATATATATAGATAGATAGATAGATAGATAGATAGATAGATAGATAGATAGATAGATAGAGACAGATAGATGACAGTAGACAAAGGGATGATGATAGAGAAAACAACCCTCTGTGAGTAGCTACAGGAGATGCCTGGTTGAATAGGAGAGGAAGACGAGAGGAAGACGAGGGTGTACAAATACATTGGTGAATGAAAGGAGACATAACTGTGCACGTCTGCAATTCTTGTTTTACTTAGACAGTCTTGAATACAGCCCAGGTGCTTACTAATAAAAACATTCTGAATGAGCCACCTGGGCTTGGTATTCAGGACTGAAGAAGTGAAGAAGCACGTTTCTGGAAATAAACAATCTTCCGCACTCTCACTCGCTTTGCTAGTCAGGACAGGCACTGTTTGCACAAAGCTGCCAGAGTTTGTTAAGCAGAGCTGAAATAAAAACAACAACAATCACATCAGTTTTGCCAATCGGCTACACAGACACAGCTTTCCTGTGCATCCCATGACTGACTAAATGTACATATCAGTACTCTTTGTGCCGGCGGATTAGCTCTGGTGCATCCCCTCCACCGGAGGTCCACCTTCAGCTGGTGTGGCCGTGCAGCTGGCTGGCTGGCTGGCGAGGGGTGCGGTCGGCGGCTCACCGTGCGTCAGGAGTCCGGGGCGGCAGATGTTAAGAATCAGCCCACTCAGCACACGTCCTCTGGGGCTTTGCAGAGTAACAAATTACCCGGCACCATTGGTCACAGCCACACGCTAATTGCAGCTCTACACGAGTCTACGGGGCCCGCCGGTGGCCCCTGGGGAAATCACAGTCCCCCGGCGGCCCCCTTAGTGCACACAGGCAACATCTGCCACCGCGGCTCACGTTTCACTGCACAGCCCTCCAGACCAGACCATCGTCTGTCTGCATTGAGCACGTAGACGCTCACTAATGATATACCATCCATCCAAGACAGGCTCACTAGCTCAACATATACAACTGTGTCATATCAAATTAAGCTTTCTTATTCAAATATGTCCTGTCTTTAGGACTTGTGTATATATAGTCTATATATACAGCCTCTCTATATTATGTGTGTGTGTAGGCCTGGGTTTTATTGTTATTGTGCATTTCATATCATTAATATTCCATGCTAACAGGGACGCTATTTCCTGCTATAAATGATACTGACCCAAAGAATGACAGGATCAGCATCAATGACCAGTGCTGGTTGATCAGATCTCACAGCTCACTTTAACACGGTGATGATAGCTGGCCCAAGTGAACACAGCAGCGCACTGCTCTGAGATCAGACAGCAGCCTCTGGGTAGTGTGTTTTCTCCATCAGTGTGCATGTGCATAGATGCTGTCAGTTCAGGCCCCAGAATTCAGTGTGGGGGAGCATCTGTGTCAGCCGCTGCCTAGCCCCACTGTAACAACAGTGTCTTCGACACAGCAATTTCACATCTCAGTACATCTGCCCCTCATAATCAGCGGCCCATTGCCTCAGGTTAACGCGCACACAGTGACAATTCAGACGGGGGGAATTTCCCCGTGAACACTACACACCTCAGGAAGACTTCGCCTGAAAGAGCAGAAGAAAAAAAAAACATTTCTTCACCAGAGAAGCATTCTTGATAATTTCAGAATATTGGCAGTGACAAAGTACCCCCTCAGTATTAAAAGCGTATGGATGGTTGGCTTTAACGGCTTCAGTGGTGTTCCACCGTGAAGATGTGGAGGAAGAGTTTGACAGGGGTGCGGCGTTTCTACCCTGAAGGCTTCTGCAGACGCTGCCACCTGACAGCCCTTAGTGAGAGTTCATAAACAGCTCGTTATCACCCGATCATTTGTGTCCCGCCGTGAAGTTTTTTAAAATCCCACTGCCAGTTTAGTGGCCAAATGACATTTTTTAATGGGATGGGGAAAAGGGCAGCTCAATAAGCACGGGAAGGTCATTTGTCGAGTCCAATGAAACTCAAGGAGTTCACAGCACTGGCCCGACACAACGACAGATTGCCAACCAAACAGCCACTTGAACATCGCCACCTTTTCTCCCCGAATGGAAACCTCATTGTTTTGACCTCCATCTGCAGAGAACGGGATCGCTCGCCTACAGAAGAAGGACTGCCTCAGGCTAGACGCACACAAACCCCCACAGGGACACACCAGCAGACCGTGCTAAAGCAGAGGTGATAAACAGATTCACTGTAAAAAAAAAAACACATTTTCTCTTTAGTTGAGCTCGATTGCTAATAATGATCCAGATTAAATGCAAGAGCCTGCAGCCGTGTGTTCAGTGTGTGAGGCATGAGCGACGCTGAGAGAACACTCCAGATTTAG